>NC_071278.1:2542511-2545011 GCF_023375685.1 Ictalurus furcatus
CCTCGGATGCGTGTAAATCTATCGTATGAGACCTTTAAAACAAAATTAGGCACGTTTCAAAACCATAATAGGTGCGCTTTAAATAAAATGGTATATTTTGACGCCTGATAACGATCGTTTACTCTTGAGCTTTGGTTTTAACCGGTCTGACTGTCCGTAAAAAAGGTTTACGGTATATCCATGCGCTCGCTGTAATATATGATCGTTTCTATAGTAACGACTTAAACTGACGTTTTTGTGTACGGAGGTAAGGAGAGGTGAAGCTGCACGTGTTGCGGTTTCTCAGTAACATGACAAGCTGTGGGGTTTTTTTTTTTCTTTTATAAACAGATAGAAACTTTTAGTAGGCACAAGGTTAGCGTTTTATTTGAACAACTTCTCGCCTGCTGTAGGTTTCTTCCCTCAAATAATAATTAAAAAAAAAAAAACGTTCATTGATGATGCGTCACTACATGTTTGTGGAAACATTACACCACTACAGGTACTAGTCCTAGGAGGGTGAGGTAATAGCTGGAGAGATTGTTTTAGACTTTCCAGATTTCTGTTTGTTGTTGTTGATGTTGTTGTTGTTTTGATGTTGAGTACTGACTACTGGCCATTCCTGTATTATTACTGAACCAACTGGAGCAAAGACATCCATATACAGTGTCACGTAGAGTGCAGATTATTCAATGTTTTGCCGTGCTTAAACTCTAACCCAGTGTGTGTGTGTGTGTGTGTGTGTGTGTAGATCTGGAGGTTCACATATTGAACACGGATATGGATCCACAGGATTTGGCTTTCCCTCAAAGGAGCTCTGGTGAAAGCAGCATCCTTCTGCCAGCCTCCACCGTCAAACAGTACAGCCGCAACGGTTAGTCACATGACTGCCCCCCCCCCCCCTCTCTCTTTCTTTCTGACTCTCTCTCTCTCTCTCTCCCTTTCTGACTCTCTCTCTCTGTCTCTCTCTCTCTCTCTCTCTCTCTCTATATATATATATATATATATATATATATCAATCTCTCTCTGTTTCTCTCTATATCTCTCTCTCTCTCCCTTTCTTTCTCTCTCTCTCTCTCTCTCTCTATATATATATATATATATTATATATATATATATATATATATATATATCAATCTCTCTCTGTTTCTCTCTATATATCTCTCTCTCCCTTTCTGACTCTCTCTCTCTCTCTCTCTCTATATATATATATATATATTTATATATATATATATATATATATATATATATATATCAATCTCTCTCTGTTTCTCTCTATATATCTCTCTCTCCCTTTCTGACTCTCTCTCTCTCTCTCTCTCTCTCTCTCTATATATATATATATATATATATATATATATATATATATATATCAATCTCTCTCTCTCTATCTGTTTCTCTCTCTGTTTCTCTCTCTGTATCTCTCTCTCTCACACACACACACACACACACACACGTCGTATCATCACGCTGTGCCCTGGTATTGCTCTGATCCATCCCGGACCCTCGGTGTCTCATCTCATGAACGTGATGATGAATAAACTGACTCGTGTAACTCTCTGAAACGCTACATGAGTCATAGCCTTTAAAAACCCCGAGCACATCACTCTTCCCTCGTCTCTCGGCTCTCCTGCAGGTGTTATTAGTTTCCCCCTCGCACCAATACGTCTGACTTCACTCACAAAGAGCTTGAGAACGAGCTCGGCAGCTGCGGCGTGTGTGTTAGTCATGTAAAAAAGAAAAAAAAAAAAGAACTCGCACAGTGCTCTGAGCTTTAAACACACACACTCGAGTGAAAAAGAGCCTGATGGAGGCCAGTTATTTAACCAGCGTGCACGTAGTGAGGATTTAACACCGAGATCAGTGTTGGAGGAGCAGCATTAATCCCGGCACTGACGTCTGACTGTTTACTGTAACCACAGTATCGTGCTGGAACGCGTCCCGTACCATGTACGTGTACTGAAATTATTGTGCAGTTGCATTCGAGGGCAGGATTAAGCATATAGATGTGACATTATGACATCAAATAATTGCAGACATTGTCCAGAAGTCATGATTTGGTTTTATTTATTATATATAAAAGCATAAAACCTTTTGTATCAGAGCACACAATCTTTAGGCGAGCAAAAGTATCGGAACAAATAAGACAAAGTCAATTAAAGTAAACAATATTCGGTTGCATATCCCTTGCTTGCGATAACTGCATTACACCTCCGATGTAGGTGGGGGGGAGGCGGGGGGTGACACAACTGAGTCTGCTCAGTTGTGAAGTATCTGCTGATTGACTTGGCCAGTGTTCCACTTTTTTCCCCCCTGATGAAGTCCTTTGTTGAGTTGGCAGTGTGTTTTGGATCGTTGTCACGATAAAGTTCCTCCCGATACATTTGGACGCATTTCTCCGTCTTCTGGATTCGTTCTGCTGCTACCATCGTGCGCTACTTCATCGGGAAAGGTTTGAACGTTCCGGAAGCCCGAGCCATGACGCTACCTCCACCGTGCTTCGCAGATGAGCTCGTGTGTT
>NC_071278.1:2550011-2555011 GCF_023375685.1 Ictalurus furcatus
CTCTCTACTTCTCTCACTCACTCACTTTCTCTCTGCCTCTGTCTCCATCTCCCTCTTTATATCTCTCTCTCTCTATCTTTCTCTCTCTCTCTCTCTCTCTCTGTAGATCGCGTGTCCGATCTTCGCCGGCCTCCTGCACTTCTTCTTCCTGGCTGCGTTCTCGTGGATGTGCCTGGAAGGCGTGCAGCTCTACCTGATGCTGGTGGAGGTGTTCGAGAGCGAGTATTCCCGAAAGAAGTACTACTACCTGTGCGGCTACTGCTTCCCGGCGCTGGTGGTGGGCATCTCGGCGGCCATCGACTACCGCAGCTACGGGACCAAGAAAGCGTACGTGTGAATCAGTCCATTTGCGGGCGACGCCGCGGCGGCCATGGCCCTCTCTGAAAAGCGCTTGGCGTTGATGAGCGTTAAGTCGTTCGTAAAGCCATTTGGGGCGGCGTGTCCCTCTGAGAGCTGAAACGGATCTGCGCTGTTCATCTGCAGCGTCCCCCGTGGGAAATACGCCTGATTTATTTCCAATATCAAACCGTATAGATTTCAAAAAAGCCCGTTTTTATCCGTGCTATTTCTGGCCGCCGAGTGATGTGAGGTCGCGTTGGGAAAAAGAAAAAATACCGCGAGCCATGATGGATTGTTTTTTTATTCGTTTCCAGGTCAAATGATTTATTTTTGAAAAATGTATTTTTTACCGTATAGTACGTATAGAGGATTAAAGCAGACCAATCTTCCATAAATCAATACCTATATAAGTTCATAACATTTGATTTTCACATGTATTTTCATTTTTCCCGACTTCATTTAATCCCGAGGTCATCTGTCAATCAACACTAGTGGGTGGGGTTAACTATTAGCGTTGGTTTATTGAAAACTAGTGAATCCATCCTTTGCTATCCAAATTGTAGCACCGTTAGCTAGCATCAGCTAATCAGTACAAAGTCTGTACAATTAACAGACGAGCAGAGAGCATTATAGTTAGCACGATGCTAGTAGCAGACGTAAAGTGTCGCAGCTCATTGATACAGGCGAGTTTAGAACGCTTCACGTTGTTAGCTAGCTTTATTATGAATGTTAGCTAGCTAATATTACTGTCGCACAGGTCTATCGTTAAACATCTTTCATTCTTCCTTAAACCAATACAAAATGGCTGGTAAGTGTGTGTGTGTGTATGTATATATATATATATATATGACATAATTCGTAGTAAAATCTGTTTTTTCGAGAACGGAATTTTTGAGATTTGCATTTCGTATTTTTATAGACAAATCGAAAAAAGAGACGCTGTGAAAAATGCAAATTTATTCAATAAATCACAGAAAAAGAACAAGAATTATATTCACTGCGACGTGTGTATCATTTAAATATGCGGAATCATTACTGAGATACTTTTTTGTCAGCTTACGAGCTCCAATCCCACCACAGCTACCATCCTGCGGAGAATTAGACGCCGTCACGAGTCGGCCCGTAATTAAAAACCAGAGCTCGGCTTTTATTAGTTCTTTATTGCCTTTGTTTTGGACACCGCGACAGAAACGGCACGGTGACGATAACGATTTCAGATAAAAGGACGGCATCATTTCGAGCACTTTAGCGATCAATAACGCTCCTCATTTCAGAAACAAATCTGCTGTTGGCTGTGATTAATTATTTTGTGTAAGGAGAACTGGATTATGAGTGTTAGTGCTGTATGATTGATGACAGAGCAGGGGATGATGATGTGTGTGTGTGTGTGTGTGTGTGTGTGTGTGTGTAGGTGCTGGTTGCGGGTTGATAACTACTTCGTGTGGAGCTTCATCGGCCCCGTGTCCTTCATCATCATGGTATTTGTTCTCTCTCAGCTTCACCTTTCTGGAAAGCTTTGGTCAGATCACAAACCGACCTCTCGACTTTCACACGGCTTTTTCATTCTTCTAATACGGATTTGGAAAACAAAAGGTGCTTGATTAAACACAATAACAAACTTGTTAAACCCTGGATAAAGTATAATGGACACCGATCTTCCCGTATGGGTGACTCCACAATTGTGGTGACATTTAGCCCTTGTAATTTATTATTTATTTATTTCAACAACAACAACAACAACAACAAAATGACAAAAACTAATTAAAAAAATGTTCCCAAACATTTCTGACAACACAATAGTTTTTTTTTTTAGCATGGAATTACCAAATACACATAACTAGCATCCATGCTAACAGTGTTGACGTTCTAATGATTTGCTCAAAATGTATTGTTTTAATCAACGATTTACTTTCAAAAGTCAGTCAATGACGCAATATCGCTGAAAAAGAAAAAAAGAACGACGGAACGTACTCTTCTTCTTCTCAGGAAATCTGTACGATGCAGCTTCCTGCTGAACGTGTGATTTGTGCGATGTTCCACATATTTCGCATATATAACAGACGACTCGTGGAAAAGGTCGTTTCTAGCCTCAGGGATTCACGTTAATGCAAAAAATATATTTTTGAAGTATTTTAATGATAAGTGCTGTAGATTTTGCAGGTTTTATGAAGTGTTTAAAATGTCATGTATCGTCGCTGACATGTTCGTAACTGTAGTATGAGTGGGACACAAATGACACCGCAGTTGTGTATGTTCTGTATAAGCTCTGACCTTTGTTTGACCTCCAGCTGAACCTGGTGTTCCTGATGGTCACCCTTCACAAGATGGTTCGCAACTCGTCCGCCCTCAAACCCGACTCCAGCCGTCTGGACAACATCAAGTAAGGCCAGCGCTGAATTAGGAAAGGAGTGTTTGATATATATCACGTATATATTGCCAATATTTTGCTTTATGAATAGCCCTAGTTGTAATTATGACCTTAATACGGGCAAAATGGGCGTGGTCAGATTTATTTTGGCAAACCAGGCTTGGTCATCGTAATACGTAAAATGGGTGTGGTCGTCGTGATACGGCAAACTGGGCGTGGTCATTGTAATATAGCAGACTAGGTTTGGTCATACTAATATGGAAAATGGGCGTGGTCATTGTAATATAGCAAACTAGGTTTGGTCATACTAATACGGAAGATGGGCGTGGTCATTGTAATATAGCAAACCAGGCTTTGTCATCCTAATACCGAAAATGGGCGTGGTCATTTTAATCTAGCAAACCAGGCGTGGTCATCTTAATATGGCAAAATGGGCGTGGTCATTGTAATATAGCAAACCAGGCTTTGTCATCCTAATACCGAAAGTGGGCGCGGTCATTTTAATCTAGCAAACCAGGCGTGGTCATCTTAATATGGCAAAATGGGCGTGGTCATTGTAATATAGCAATCCAGGCTTTGTCATCCTGATACCGGAAATGGGCGTGGTCATTGTAATCTAGCAAACCAGGCTTGGTCATCGTAATATGTAAAATGGGTGTGGTCGTCGTAATACGGCAAACTGGGCGTGGTCATTGTAATATAGCAAACTAGGTTTGGTCATACTAATACGGAAAATGGGCGTGGTCATTGTAATATAGCAAACCAGGCTTGGTCATCTTAATACGGCAAAATGGGCGTGGTCATTGTAATATAGCAAACCAGGTTTGGTCATCCTAATACGGCAAAATGGGCGTAGCCGGTCCTGTCACATTATTTGCTCGGTCTTGCTAGCCACAGGAATGACCGCTGTTTCTTCCAGGTCCTGGGCTCTCGGGGCCGTCACTCTGCTCTTCCTCCTCGGCCTCACCTGGGCTTTCGGCCTTCTCTTCATCAACGAGAAAACGGTCATCATGGCGTACCTGTTCACCACCTTCAACGCCTTCCAGGGCATGTTCATCTTCATCTTCCACTGCGCCCTGCAGAAAAAGGTGCGTGTGTGTGCACGTGTGCACGTGTGCGTGTGCGCTCCGGCGTCACGATGGGCAGTCGGTAAGACGTGTACGGAATTTCACTAACTAATCATGGTCAAATCAAGAAGTTATGTCACTCATCACTATTCACAGCACCTTAGTTAACTTTTTAAAATCATCTCTAATTAATTATGTTGTTATCCAAGGGGAAATATACTGGTACTAAAGTAGCCTTCAACACCAAGAGTACTGAAACAGATAGACGGATGGATTTTATTTGAATAAAATTGGGAACAGAAGTGACATGATGAAAGCCTATTCGATTTCTAACGTGTGAGATCGGAAATTATACCAGAAATAGTAGTGTATAGAAGAAGCGTTTATTTGTCACGTAGACATTACAGCACAGTGAAATTCTTTCTTCACATACACCAGCATGTCAGGAAGCTGGGGTCAGAGCGCAGGGTCAGACATGATACAGCGCCCCCTGGAGCAGAGAGGGTTAAAGGCCTTGCTCAGGGGCCTGACAGTGGCAGCTTGGCGATGCTGGGGCTTGAACCCCCGACCTTCCGATCACTAACCCAGAGCCTGTGTTATTTGTTATTTTGTGATAATGACATTGAAAATGACATACAGTGGATATAAAAAGTCTACACACCCCTGTTAATGCTTTTGTTATGTAACAAAATTAAATATATGAAACCAAGATAAATCATGTCCGAACGATTTTCCACCCTCAATGGAATTAAATGAAAAACAATCAGAATCTTTTTTGGGGAAATATCGGAAAAATACATAAAAACTTACAATAATCTAGTTGCACCAATATGCACTCCCCGAAACTAATTCTTTGTGGAAGCACCTTTTGATATTATTACACCACTCAAGCTTTTCGGGTAAGATGGGAATATTTTCCCACTCTTTCGAAATGCCGCCACCACCATGCTGTAGTGATGTGGGCGTCTGTGGATCAGGTGGTAGAGCGGGTTGTCCGGTAATCGCAGGGTTGGCGGTCCGATTCCCGGCCCACGTGACTCCACATGCCGAACTGTCCTCGGGCGAGACACTGAACCCCGAGTTGCTCCCGACGAGAGAGATGAGAACCAGTGTTTATAGAACGCTTTATAGAACGGCTAAGGTTAAAAAAAAAAAAAGCGCTATATAAGTGCAGACCATTTACCATTTAGATCAGGGGTGTCCGATCTGATCCGGGAAGGGCCGGT
>NC_071278.1:2562511-2607511 GCF_023375685.1 Ictalurus furcatus
GTTTGACGTATCAATAAATCATTCTTTACATGTCTGTGGTTTTCACGCTCTAGAGTAAGTGTGTATTTTATTTTCAGGGGAGTGTTAACGTGAGAGCGTGATAGCAGAAACATGGATTATTTATCTGACAAAAAAAACTGTAATATGGAAATTCGAATGAAGAAATGAAGGATTGCTGTTGTTCTGTTCATGTCCTAATCTCTCTCTCTCTCTCTCTCTCTCTCTCTTTTTCTTTCTCTCGTGCCGTCCTGTAGGAACCTTCCGTGATCCAAGTAAGAGCCTTTCTCTCTCTCTCGCTCTCTCTCTCTCTCTCTCTCTCTCGTTTCCCACTTTATTTTAATGGCCACTGTTACCTTAATGATAATCTCTTAACCTGTGCAGTGGAGCTTCGTGTTCCTGTGTACACAATTTCCACTCCCTGCTAATAGCCAGTCTCCTTTCATAAGCCTATTAATCTTGCGCTGGAAGTGTCTTTATTGATTTAATCCCAGATTTTTGTGCTGTGAATCTCGGTGTTGATTAAAAAAAGGTAATGAAGTGTTCACTTTACCTCTTCTCCCTCCCTCCCTCTCGGCACACAGAGAGCACTCTGGCTAGGAATCGGGACCACGGCGGAATGGAGACGCTGCCACTGAACGGCAATTTCAACAACAGCTACTCTCTGCGTGCCGGAGTTACCGGCCCGGGTGGACAAGGTGGCAGCTGCGACTTCCTCGGAGGCGGGTCCGACGAGAGTCCGCCTCCTCTGCTGAACCCACGCGGTGCGGAGACACTGGGAGGGATCCGGCGCAACCTGTCTGACGCGGCCGCCTTTGAGAAGATGATCATTTCCGAGCTGGTGCACAACAACCTGCGGCAAGGCGGCGGGGAGAGGATCGGCGGTACCCTGGTGCGAGGACGTACGACCGGAGTGGGGGTTGGGACAGGGACGGGGACGGGGGCGGTGGCAAGTGCAGGGGCCGGAGTCGATCGGGTGACTGCTGCGGAACAGGAAGCAGAAGACGAGGGACAGCGGCACCGGACGCCACAAGACGTGGAGCTGCTATACAAGGCTCTAGAGGAACCGTTGCTCCTGCAGCGCGCCCAGTCAGTTCTCTACCAGAGTGACGCCGAGGAGAGCGAGAGCTACATGAACGACTCGAACGAGAGCCACGGGCACAGTGCAGCTGCGACGGGCACCGGCACGGGTCCGGACTCGCCCGCCCGGGACTCGCTGTACACCAGCATCACCAACCTGCGTGACTCACCGTACCCAGACAGCAGCCCCGACGAGCTCTACTACAGCTCGGGCAGACCTGCACTGGGCAGCGCCATGCACACCTTCTACCCGACGCCCCCATCGAGGCCCGTAGCCGACACCCAAACCCACGCCCACACCCACAATCCCCCCGAGCCCCCACACGCTGAAGGGGACGGACAGATGCAGCTGGTCACCAGCCTGTGACTGCGAGTAAACCCCCCCAGTGTCTCACACCCATTCCGTTTCTGTTCCTTTCTCTCGGTTTGCTAGTTCGGAAGTGTAAACAGAGAGAAGTCTCAGCTCGGTCTCAGTGGCAGCAGGCTCTATAAGGCAGCTCCGGAGCAAACCTAGTCCACACACTCCCTCGGTTGATTCCCAAGTCCAAAGCTCCCTCAGCAACTGAGGATATTTTCAACCATTCCCCATGGATTTTATAGGCGATACCTCTTCTGTTTTGTTTTTTTTTTGTTGTTGTTGTTTGTTTTTTTTTTTATCCTTATCAGTTCCAAAGTGTTTTCTTTTTCTGGTTTTACTCCCATTTCTTCTCCCTTTCATCGTTTATTGAGAGCTGATACGCCTGGAGAAGGAGGGTTCACCGTTACGCATCAGCGTGCAAAGAACTCTCTGTCTCGCTCTGAAAGCTCTTCAGTGTTGCCAAAAATACATTTTTTGAGCCAGAACACAAACTGGAACGCGCACGCACACACACACACACACACACACACACAGACACACAAGTGCACAAACATAAGTGCTTGTTACTGAACGTCAGACCGTGAAGAACTGCACTCATGAAGGCAGCAGCAGGAAGAAGCTGCCCCTGTGGAGTTGCCTTTATTCCCTTCCCCTGCTCTCGCTCTCTTTCTTTCTTTCTTTCTTTCTTTCTCTCTCTTCGGATGGACTCTGATGTACAGGACTCTCAACAAGACTTGACACGGCTGCACCTGGCCACAGGACTCGTTACTGATGCTCTATTTAAAAGGAGTTTTTGTGTGTTTCTGAGACCGGCCCCGTGGACATCGCGGACAGCCCCCCATTATCGTTACTGAGGGTTTGGAGAACGTCTTCTTCTTTTTTTTTTTCTTTTTTTTTTCCTTGTTGTTTTTTTTTCAAGGTTTTCCTGGGTGTTCTCCGAGCCTGCTACTAAAATGCCTGTACATACGAACCTTGAAAATCAATAACACAAAACCTAGCGCCAATCCTATTCTGTAAATAGAGACCAGATGAACAAAAGCAACAAAAAAAAAAACAAACAAAAAAAAAAAACAACAAAAAAAAAAAGGATGAACTACTACGAGAGCGACCGATTTCTTGTACTGGGACGAAAGTAAAAAAAAAAAAAGGAAAAAAAAAAAGAGTGACGCAAAAATTTAAATAAAGACTTTTGGGAGTTTGTGATCTAAATGACACGGTCAATCCATCTCTCCCTCCCTGTTTCGTTCACTCTCTCAGGCTCTCATTTACCCCTGCCCCATTGAATTGTGGGAAAACTGTGTCGACAGTGTGTGTGTGTATGTGTGAGAGAGAGAGAGAGAGGAAGGAAGAAAGAGAGGGAACGTTTGTGAAGAAACAAGGAAAGTAAAAAAAAACTAGCCCTGGCACAATTTTTATGTATTATAACCCATCGTTAACGTTTGACAGGTTTCATGATTCGTGCCTCGGGAAAGGGACACGGGGGCAGGGTGGTGTGGGGAGGGGTGGGACTGTGGCTTTATCGACAGCAGCCATAATGTAGTGTTGGTTGTGTCTTGTTAGACTGATGTAATAGATATCAGATAACTAGATTACCGATACCTAGGACAAAAAAAAAAAATATATATATATATATATATATATATATATCTGAGACGCAAACGATGGGACGCAATTCGATCACGAATCACGTCACGGGCGAAGCTCTATTTCACTGTTTCTAAAATCACAACAATCTGCCATTGGAGCCAAATCCGGTTCGACGGTGGATTTGTGATTTGTCCGTGTGTGTGTGTGTGTGTGTGTGTGTGTGTGTGCGTGAGGATGTTTGGTTCGAGTGCGTACATTCGGGTGCCTGAAATGCTGAAGTGCTTGTACTTTAAGAAGCTATTTTTTGCCAGGTTAGTTAGGCCCGTGTTAAAAGAGGAAGCAGAGTAAAAAAATAAATAAATAAATAAATAAATAATGTATATCTCTAACAGAACGCTATATTTGCTCCCGCCTCGGAGCCTTCGCTAGGTGTCAGGAATACTGTTATTTCGGAGCTCAGTGCCATGGAAACTGGGATCATCAAGCGTCACGCCTGAAAAACCAGGAATTAGCATTTCATTAGGACGGGCAGGCAGTGCTGACTAACGAGACACGTGCTCCGTGTGCTAGAATCACCGTGTTTAAATGTGCAGCCTCACGCGGAGGTCGTCATGCGTCTTCAGAAATGTGTCCTTCTTTCGGGGAAACCTTTTTCCACTGCGAGTACCAGAACTTTTTGGCACTAGAAAGCCAGAACTGTGCTTCTTTTTTTTTTCTTTCATCGACAGTGGTCCTGTATTATGAAAGGTTACGGCTGGAACAGTACTAAGTGACAGTACTTGGGGGCGGGGCTAGCAGCACTTTTCATTGTTCAAAATGTGTTGATTACATTAATTACAATGTTACGTTAGGGATTTTTTTTTTTTTTTCCAGATTTTACCTCAACAACTGGTTGGAATAAAAATCATTTTAATTTCATCACACGTTTTTGTCTTGTCATTACAATTGGCGGAAAAATTTCAACCCCACGAAACGACTCCATACTTTTCTAGCTGCTAGCGTGTTTTTTTTTCTTTCTTTTTTTTAGCCTTTTTTTTTTTTTTACAGCCCAAAAAAAGGGGCTGGCTAACGGGACGAAAGCAGAGCGGCTCAAGTTCCATTGGTTCCTCGAGTATATTATTATTTTTCCTCGCATGCAGTGGAAATCCGTTCGATTCTTTTACGACGATATTCCGTTACTCAGTGACTTAACGGTTATTTATTCGCTCTAGTGATTGGGAGATGTGGCAAAATCTCAAAAAAAAAAACAACAACAAAAAAAAAACCTTGCTATCTGCAGACAATTTCACAACGTAGCGTATGTATCACAATATTCTACTGTATACTTAGAAACGAAACCGTGTCGTGAGATTTCTGTCTCATATCTTGGCCGTATCTTTATTACTCCGTCGATGAGTTATTTACGAACGATTACGTGAAGATGAAGAACTGGACAATCGGTAGTAAGTTTGGGGTGGGGGGGTCGTCTGATTTTCACATCCAATCGGCTGCTTGGTCAGTACTGATTATACTCACTGTACTCGTATAGAGAGAACTGTATAGTGGTGTAACAGTAGCCCTAATTTATTCACATTGGGGTTTTTTTTTTTTTTTAAACTCTGCTGTGCAAGCTGAAAGTGGCGAGAGAAAGAAAGAGAAGGAGAGCGATAGAGGGCGAGCGATAGAGGAGTGGAGTACATACATGTTTAATACCCGTCTCGGGAACAGTCGGTGTCAATATTACAGTTGTGTTCTCTGTCTAAGGTGCCACGGGAGAGTGACACCTGCTTTACAGTCACAAACAGACATGGAGCGGGCGCTGCATCCTCAACACTCCATCTCTCAGTCACAGCATCACCCCTCTCTCTCTCTCTCTCTCTCTGTCTATCTCAATCCCTCCCAAACTTTTCAGAGTCTTCTTAAGGGACGTACGCGTGTGCAATATAGCGGGAACTTGGTCCGTATTAACGGATGGCTAGATGGCCGCTGTGTTGTTTTTGTTGTTGTTGTTGTTGTTGGTCCGCTGGCCTCTGACCCTGTCAGTCGTGCATTAAAGAGGAACTCGAGTGTGTTTCAACCTAACGTCTTCGAACAAGTGAGGAAAGAACAGAAAGCCCGTCTACTCCAAATCTATTTACCATAACGTCAAATCCTACGTTCACAATAGCGATCGACAAAGCCGCGGTACACGTCCGTGAGGCATTCTCAACTCTATGCAAATCAGATATGACGCGGTAAAGCGGTAAATCCGAGCTGCTGGCTCGAAACGATTCTTCGGACCCGATCCTACGGCTCGTGGTTTCCTTCTTGGGTTCCCCAGAGCTTTAGTACCTACCTGCAGTTGATTCCAATTTACTGTTTGATGCACAAAAACGGCTAGAATGAACCGCGTAGGAAGGGAGTAGAAGATCGGTGCTGCCTCTGGTGGGCGTACGTGGCTATTACAGGTATCGTGCTTGCTTTGCTAATCTAAGCTCGCAAAGGAGCTAGCATGAAACCGAGCACGTAACAAGTCAATCAAAACTTGAATGGACGTTAGAGAGAAGTGACGGGTGTATAAATGGTATAGTGTAGTCTATGCAGTTTGGATACTAGAGTTTATCATCGGAACAATTGATAAATAAACAAATAAATAAACACTGCACAGTGCACACACAAGAGACGAAAAACCAGTGACGACTGCCATGTCGCTCGCTAGCGTGAATGTAGGTTAAGGGCAGTTCTTTAATTCTGTCAATAAACGTTTTTTTTTTGTGTTTTTTTTATAAAATATGCATTTTATAGCGTGCTATAGATCGCTTGGTCTTTTCAGAGATGGGACTATTTTTTCACGTGACCGCTGTAGTGTGGCTCGGATGGTGTATGAACACCACTATAAAGGAACCAGAACTACTTTTTACTGCTGCAGTGTTGGATAAATCTTTATCAGAGCAACTTTATGAACGACTTTCTTATATTATTTATCGGGGCGGCTGTGGCTCGGGTGGTCGAGCGGGTCGTCCGCTAATCGCAGGGGCGGCGGTTCGATTCCCGGCCCACGTGCAGCCACATGTCAAAGTGTCCTTGGGCAAGACGCTGAACCCCGAGTCGCTCCCGATGGCAGGCTAGCGCCTCGCATGGCAGCGCTGCTACCGTTGATGTGTGTGTGTGTGTGTGTGAATGAGAAACAGTGTAAAAGCGCTTTGTAGAACCGCTACATTTAAAAAGCGCTATATAAGTGCAGACCATTTACTTTATTAAGACTTTCTCTTATATCCGTCTCGTCCTCACACCTCTATTGTGAGGGTTAGCTTCGTTTGTATTCTACGGTATGGTCAAAATATTTGCCGAATTCAGCGCCCGCCCCTAGACTTTTTAGACTTAGTTTGAAAGTTGTTTTTTTTTCTGGACTGTGGTAATCACATGTACACTACAGACGCAGTGGGTAGCGATTAAGCTGGGGAAAAAAAAAAAAAATTGCTGGAGTATTCCTTCAAGGCTTAAGAGAGTGTAATCAGCCTTTTCCTACAAAATGCACATTTTGCTTCCTTTGCTTTCCTTGCAGAAATGTTGCGTGCTGATGAGTAGAGCCAGCACGCGTTCGTTTTTCTTTTCGTTTGTTTGTTTGGGGGGTTTTTTGACTGGTCAGCGAGTTTGACCGTTTGAATGTATCCTTATGGTAAAAGGAGAGAGGAAAGAGACCGGTGCTGAACCATGTCCTCTGAAGAGCCGTTCTCCTGAGTCATGACTCTGGTTGCACCTGCTGTAGCTCGGCGCCGCTGCAAACACTCGCTCTCGCTGCTCTACCAGCCCAGAGGACGGAGTGTTTACCGCTCGACTCGTCCCTCGAGACCGTCGACGTGCATCTCTCGTTCTCTCTGTGCCCTGTCTCACTTCTCCCCTTCTTTCTCTCCTCTTTTATTCACCCGTATGCCACGTCTCTGCTTCTGTCATTTATATTCTCCTCTCTCTCTCTCTCTCTCTGTTTGGTTTTTCTTTCACTGCAGTGTTTTCCTGCGGCTTCATTACCGTGGCACTTACGGAGGAGTGGCGTTTCGATTAGTCAGAGGTTTTGTTTACATCCCACTGATGGAATAACAGAGTATGTGGGTTAATGATAGTGATTATACAGTATAAAGCGCCACAGGACTTAAAGCCTTCTCGTGGGATTGCTACCACCTCTGAAATCCTCGACACAACCCCTGATTATCATATTAATGCCGAGAACTGTAATCTACCCCGTATCAACCCACCCAGAGATCTAGTCGTTCTTTCTCTTTGCCCGTTTGTGGTCCCTCGGAGGGCGTGAGAGTGCCGGGATCTTCCTTTCCTCGTGCATTAAGAGGACACAACACAAAGCCTCTTGTTTCGATGCTACTCTCCCTGCCTTGGCTTCATGCCATAATGGAGTATTGAGCAGTAATGGCTGCTGGATGTGGGCTGGATTTGAACTTTCCACTCCTGCCTTCTACTTTCCAGCTCTTTGTCCCATCATTCCCTCAAACATCGGAGCCATCGATTGGTCTAGTTTCCCATCAGATAGCGAGTCACCACCCTAGGGCACTTTAACCCTGATGTTCTGTTCAGATGAAAAACTTATTTTAAACCAGTAGCTATTATTAGTAGTAGAGCAATACTTAACCTTCATGACTTCATGTACTTGGTTTAATTATACATATATATATTTTTAAAGCATAGATCTGATTTAAAAGGATTTCGCCCTCACTTCACCTTTACCTAAAGAGAGTGATACGGCAGCACTTTAATCCTTTAGTCTATATCCTTATGTCCAGTCTAGGTTTCAGGGTGGAGATTTCTGTGGATCTCTGGCACTCATAACCTTATCCACTGGTGGAACAATGGTATTTCTATCAAATCTCTAAACAGGTAACCAGTATCGATGGGACATCCGATGCTAACAGTGAACTGAACATGACGGTTAATCCTGATCTCTATCCGTGAATGAGGTTAGAAGTCTTGGCTTCCCACCCCAACAGTCTTCCCTGCTTCCCTGCCTGATGCCCCAGCCTCTGGTTACGTCTCCTCCCTGTTGCCTGACCAGCGCTGTGTGGGTGGGACGGGGGGTAGCGGGTAGGGGGAGTCGGCTGGCAATACAAGTTGCTCATATGAGTGTCAGGACTAGCACTTACATGGAGAGATACTTTGTTTTGAAGCCTCCATCTCTCCACTGAGAGAAGCCAGAGGTTATGAGCCACCTTCTGATTTTTAATCACTTGGCCACTGCAGGATCGAGTCCTTATTTCACTGCAGCCACAGCAGGTAAAGCTGGATCACAGAGTGTCTTGTCACTTATGTGACCGCACATACCGCCACACACAGCATGAACAGCAGAGATAAAGGATGAGGACGTTGCTTTCATACTAACGGATACGGTAATCAAGTAGCATCACTGGTTTTGTCCTTATTTGTTGTATTCGGCATACCGGCAGTACATCGCGAAGGGCTACAGCATGGTTCGGGTTTTTCTCTGCTTTTTTTCTGTCACTCTAAGCATTCCTTGGGCTCAACTTGAGATCCAGTGAAGCAGTAAAGTGGTGAAATGATCCATGAGACAGGACCCGGATCACTGAAGGAGTCCGAGGTCCGAGAATGAACTACACACACGCACCCCCCAAAAGTCGCATCGGTCACCGATCATTTTCTAGTACAGTGAAGAGCTGAAGAAATACGTGTCAAACATTCCTCCATGTTGGTGTGTTGGTGTGTTTGGAAAAGATAATGTACAACCGCTGGTCAGTGGAGTAGTGCCCGCAGTACACTGCTAAAAATAATGGTCCAATAGCAGGCAGGGCCTCAGCAGAATTTCTAGTCCGTCTACGTCTCAAAAAAACCCCCACAAAAAAAAAAAACACTTCAAATTAGCCCCCAGAAGGTTTGGCTTTGGAAAAGGGAGACATGTCTTGTTTTCTTTTTCTGGTTTGGTATGGGAAGCAAGGTCACAGTGGTGAGCACGCATTGCTGATTTGCGGTATCTGCAATACACCTGTTTTTTTGTAATTGCCACCTGGTACAGCCATAATTCCCCTCTCCCTCTGCAAGACTTTGCAATATATATTCTACAACAGAAATAGTTCTGTACATTGTAGATACTCTGTCTGCTCCTTATCCTTCCTTTGTTTGCCATAGCCTATATTTGCGGAAATTGACCGGAGTTAATTCTGATTATTCGCTTTCAAACAAGACCTCGGTGGCTGTGGAAAAAAACAAAACACCAAACCTATAACGATTAAACTAACCCAATTTGGCATAAAATCCCAACCATGGCAACCCTGATGCAGTAGAAGAACGTTGGTGTTTCCTACGCGACATTTAAGTGCTTCACTTTACTCACATTTTATTTTATTGGTTCTTGACGAAATGAAGCGGCACCACTCCGAAAGATCTTTTCTGGAACGTTCATTCGTAATTATATGTGACGTGATTAACGTGACTATACGTCCTTCCAAGGGTTTTTCCATTGTCCCTCTAAAAACGTTAAAGGTTCTGTGTACATCCATACAAGGATGTTTTTTTCCTTCCTCCAGAAGGGGTTCCAAGTTGAACGCTAAAAAACACTAAACCATCCGGTGAGCCCTTCAGGAACCTTTTGAAGAACCCCTTGTTCTCCGAGTATATGTATTATCTGTGTAAGTGTGCGGCACAAACTCCAAATTAATGGTCATTACTTTCCCCTTAATACCTGGAACCTTCTACCATTTAGCTAATATGTACTCGGTACTTGTTAGGGCTCTTTAAGGATAATTAAGGGTTCTTAGCTTCCTAAAGACTTCCGATAGGGAAACATTTTATCCACGTAAAATCTTTAAAGGTTCCCTCGAGGAGACAACCAAAGAACCCTTAAGGGTGGTAAATTTTCATGATTAGATGGTAAGAACCACTGTTAAAGCCTTTTAAAGATACGTTTACAATCTCTCGGAGAACAATATCGTACCTGTAGAGTTCCTTTATCTGGCGGTGGAGTACACTGGGATATCGGAGAACCCCAAAATTCCAGTCATTTTCCTTTTAACGAGACATTCCCGACAAGACAAGCCGAAGAAGCCGTCATATGTTCAGTGAGCAGCCAACACCACTCTGCTTATGGGATTATGTTTCATCAAAATTCACTTTCAGTTCAGAGCGCGAGTGAGTCACAGTGCTCTCGACACGCGTGACGGGGCAGGGGCCAGGCGAGCGGCACCGGCGTTAATTAAAAGACTGACACCGCGATCGACGTGATGACGCGTGACGCTAGCCAGATCCGAGGTTCCAAGGTTTTCTGTTTAACGTGTACATGCGAACATGCATTTAAAAAAAAAAAAAACCCCAACAGATAATAAGGTATCGGAAACGAATATCGGGACGTTCCTACGTACCATGCAGTTCGGTGTCTGTTCTGTTGCGTTTCTGTCTAATCTGCGAAAGCTAGCGAGTGTCGAAGTGTATCATCTGCCCCTAATGAACCTGAATGAAATGTATCATCTACCCTTAATAGACCTGACCCAACTCACTCAAGGGCTCAGTAATGAGCTCAGGAGCAGAGTCAGGTATGTCTGACAGTAAACTGTGCAATTCTATGCTCTTGCGGGACCGGTTTTGACCTCTCCACATCGAGAACATACCGAGTCGTTTCTTGCGTAAGCAACGTTCGCAGCATGGCACGGACCGAGCGATGATGCACGAGATGGGACGGAAGGCAGGACGCCATCACCAGCCGGAATTATTCATTAAAATGTTCTGAAATAAACGGACTGGTTAACAATGCTCCTTTGTGACAAGAAAGGACGAATGTTGATCCATGATTTGATTGATTTCCTTTTTTTCTTTTCTTTTTTTTTTTTCTCTCTCTCTTTTTTTTTTTTTTTCTTTTAAATGAACGATGTGTTCATGCTGTTTGATTTGATATCCCACGTTGCTTTGACAGCGCTCTGGGCCAAAAGGGGGACTGGGTTCTGTAAACGTTCGCGTCATCGCGGGTCAGTTCGACCCTGTATCAGCACATATTAATAAACAGAAGAAATTTGACTAAAGACGGGCTGGTTCTCTTTGACTGCAGTGAATCTAAACCCGGCGTCTGTGTTCACACGGAGTCAAATTATACGAACAATAAACTGTTCATTGATGTGCATCACACAACTGTTAATCATCACGGACAGAGATGTGTCGTCTTTGTATTCGCAGAATAATGGCCGTGAAGGTCGTGGGGGGGGTGGGGGGTGGGTTGGTGGTAAGTGTTTCAGCAGGACTTAAATATTAAACAGGACGTAAATTTTACTGTAGCTCGGCCCTTTCATTAGCACCGGTACTAGCTTGTATTCGCGCTGTCATTAATGGGAGGTTCATTTCCATATCGCGCTGCTGTTTAGCGCTTTACGCCGCATAATTGGCCCGTTAGAGCCTCCTGGGGCAATGGGAAAGTCTATTTTTTTATTTTTTTTTCTATCATAAAGTGCAAATGATGCTTATTTAGTAAAGTTGCGTACGGCGAAATCGGATCGTAAAACAAGCGTACGTGATTTCAACCGTCAGTTTCCAAGGGTCGGGGTGCGACCTGTGAAAATGCTCCGTTTTCTGTAATCGAAATCGATCGTTTTTTATCAATAAGTACGGTAAGTAGAGTAGTACACGCGATAATGACATTATCACGTACGCACACCAAAAAACTCATACGTGGAAAAGGTTTTCGACATTAACACGTAAGCTTAATAGGAATCCGAATAAGCAGGTCGTTATGAGCTCGTTAGTCCTTTAATTGATTAATTGATGCGTGCATTTAAGTACAAGAACTATTAAGTATCTATTAACTACGAAGCTCTGACCCGGACGGTGAGTCTTATTAGGAAGACGGCTGGCGATCACACCTTTCTTGAGGTCGTTACATCATTTCATACCGTCGCTAAACACGACACCGAACGCAGTGTTATTTATCCAGGCTTGATTGACATCTTTCAGCCTTTTGTCTCTATGAAACGAGGATTAAACGTTAAGCTTGCATGTCATCCGATCGATCCGAATACGAAAATGATCATTTCAAAAGAAAAACTACACGATGTGGTCAAAAGTACGTGGACGCCTGACCATCACACGTATTACTGTACGAGGTTCTTCCCCAAACTGTTACCGCAACGTTTGAAGCCCACGATCGTACGGAACGTCTTCGTACGCTATGGCATTACAATTTCCCTTCGCCGGCGCAAACCTGTTCCAGCAGGACGATGCTCCATGAAGACAAAGTTGGAGTAGAAGAACTCGAGTGTCCTGCAAAGAGCCCTGCCTCAACCTCTTTGAACACCTTTGGTATGAACCGGAACTGGAGTCTTCTCACCAAACATCAGCGCCTGACCTCAACCTCACGGATGCTCTCGCGGCTGATGGGACACAGATCCGTATAGTCACACCTGTAGATATTATAGCAGGGAAGCGGGAATCGATCTGGAATCGGACGTTCAACAAGCACACACGGGTGTGATGGTGCACAGGGGTGCACATACTTTTGGCCTACTTTTGGTTTTCGACCAAATTTTGACGTTAAACAAAAGCACGCTTTCGTAACCGTCTATATTCATCTATGAATGAGACTAATTTCAGTAAAAAAACAGATTTGCGAAACTGTTGGACCCTAATTTCCTCTAACGAGGATATTTACTTTCATTTCAAGTTTTCTAAAGATCACGTCTTGAAGTGCTCTGAAACCGTTCGTGCTCAGTGTTGATGCTCGAGGACTCAGTTAATGATCGTAAGCTCAATGCTACATTTCTTTTCGGTTTGTTAACTAGTTAGATGGTTAGAGGCCGTGCTTTGGGTTAGTGGGTACCTACCAGTAGGTCTAGTTGAGGTCATAAATTTATGCACCCCTTGCAGAATCTGCAAAATGATGATAATTTTATTTTATTTTATTTTTCAAACAAGACAAATCATAAAAATTGCATTTATTTTTTTAAATTTTTTTTTTAATAACAGACACACTAGATTAAGAGCCAGGAGGGGTGTAAACTTTTGAACAGGATGATTGGTGTCATTTGTTAATGGTTAAAGATCTTATTTTTTCCCCGCATTCAGTACCGCCCTTCAGAAGCTACACAAGATATTTACATGTTTCCAAGAAAACAAAATAATCATTTACGCCGATCATCCTGTTCAAAAGTTTACACCCCCCATTCCCCTTGGTTCTTGATCTATCGTGTCGTCTTCTCGAGCGTCGGTGAGCGTGTGCACCTTTTGTAATAGTCGTGTACGAGTCCCTCGGTCGTCCTCGCTGTGAAAAGACGGATCTGGACATCATATAGTCTGTTGGAAAGGAGTCAAATATGCGGAAGATGCCGGAAAAGTAAAGAACGTGCAGGACCTGGAGGATTTTTCTGAAGAACAGCGGGCAGTTTAACTGCTCAGGACAAACACGGGACTCGTGAAGAACTCTCACAGAACATACACACGCCGTGTCGTGGATCATCCAGGTAACGACACACAGGAAACTGTGTGTAAACTTTTTTAATGGATATCAGTCTGTATTATTATTTTTTCAGGTTCTATAGGCTACTGTACAGCTCGCTGGTCACTCAGAATTAAAAATGCAGATGCTGACAGCTAGAAAAAAAAAAAAAATGTATCGTTACATACAGAACACGTGGGCATGATGTTTAAGACTCCAGAAGAAATAACCTCTGGGCAAGAGCGCTAATAATCCGTCCAGTAGAAGTAGAGCAAGCTTCACACTGGGTTTAAGCTCCTTAACAACCTCAAATCTCTCCAGTTCCTCGATTTAAATAGAACAGGCTCGCTTTAATTATTCTGCCCAAATTGGACATTTGATGCCTACTTGGCATGTTGCTGTCTTCTCCTTCCACTATATTTGCATTACATTTCCTGTCCACCGAATGCTGACACTGATTAGAAATAAAATAAAATAAATAAATAAATAAATAAATAGAAACTATAACAATGGGGAAAGAGGGAAAACCAAAAGACAAACGGAAGACATTTTGGGAAAGTGAAGCATCATGTATGGATGTGTGTGTGTGTGTGTGTGTGTGTCACAGCAAAATGACTGACAAGATTATTTAGCAAACGATTCTATATCCCTCACCAATTCAGTGTATTTTAATTAGCGCTATAGAGCTACAGCGCATGTACATCATCTTCCGTTGCCTTTTTCAGGACGAGCTGAAGCCTGACAATTTGACGCCTGAGGCATCATTTTGCATGCTGATTAACCAAGAGCTGCCTTTTCCTCGCAATCAGAGCCAAGAGGTTTACTCCACAACAAAAGCGGCTCTGTTCGACGTCGGGAGATGAAAACATGCTCCTGAAGTGCTAATTCCTCCTGCTGATTTATTCACGAGCGGGGCGAGCGGGTCACCGGATCTGTCAGCGATAGTGCGTTTAACCTCTCCAGCGCACCCGCACAGGCGAGGGAACGGAGCAAGCGGCTCCGTTTCATGCTGCGCTCTCTTGAACCACATATGCATATGGAAATGAGACACCGGAGACTCATCCTGAGAAAAAAAAAAAATCCTCCAAAAGGAGCCAGGCGGCGAGGTCTGAGCAAACGCAAACACCCACAATTCCAGCGCCCACTCAGGGTGCCATCGCAACCCACTCCCCTTGGACGGGGACCAGCTCAAGTGTTTGCATGTTGAGAAGTGGCAGCCAAGCATTGTTCTTTTAGAGAGAAAAAAAAAAACACGAACTCGAAGCACAGCGCCGTCGAACGTTTCTTGAGTACGGGTAGGAACGTGAGAACGTCACCAACACATCCTGAGAACATCACCAAACAAATTTTGAATTAAAAACAAAAAAATCTCATCCCGATCTCCAGTGACACCACGTGGAGGAGAATACGAGATATATCCGAGGGCATGGAGCGGCAGATGTTAGCACGCATTAAAGTGCACCTCTTATGCTTTTTCAAATATTCCCTTTCATGTAGTATGTTATATACGTAGCTGTTTGTGAATGTAAAAAAAAAAATCGACGCGCACGACAAACGGAGTTATCGACTCCTAAAAGAAGGAATCGATTCTGAACAGCTGAATCGACTCGTTAGTGATTCCAGACTTTACTTCCTGTATTAACCTACCTGGGTTTGTAACAAAAAGCCCCGCCTCTGGTCTTCATCGCTTGCTCGCTGACAGCGGCGGACCAATCACGACAGACTGGGACGTCTGACCAATCAGAGCAGAGCATGCTCTCTGAAAGGAGGAGTTTAGAACGAATCATTTAGAACGGATCATTTAACGAGTCGTTTGTGACACTGGGGGAAAAAGGGAACGCTGCAGTTTAAATGACGAGCACGTTAAAGTGTTTTTTGACCTCGGATGCGTGTAAATCTATTGTAGGAGACCTTTAAAACAAAATTAGGCACGTTTCAAAACCATAATAGGTGCGCTTTAATGCAAGTGACTATTACGCAATGGATAATTATTATTAGTTTTAATAGCTATGCAAAATTCACGTGCTTTTCTTTGTTAACTTCCATAAGATAAACGGTTTTCCTGTAGTTTTGGTTCGCGAATTGATGTCCAACATTCAGAGGTAAAGCTGTGACTTACGGTTCCTCTGTCCCTCAGCCTGGTGAGCTGATGGAACAGCTGCTTATA
This sequence comes from Ictalurus furcatus, assembly GCF_023375685.1. NCBI lineage: Eukaryota > Metazoa > Chordata > Actinopteri > Siluriformes > Ictaluridae > Ictalurus > Ictalurus furcatus. Next base: position 2,578,088 of record NC_071278.1, read on the forward strand.
ATAGCTGCTATAACAAACCGTAAATGCAACCATAAATGGATAAAAAGTACGATGACATTCTTTAATAAATAGAAATACTGTTCATGTTCGCAAATCGCTGAGGCATGAGAGAAATAAAACCCAGTAGGACGTGCTGCAAAATAATCCGCTTAGGTCACTGATTACGTTTCTAAAACAGCACACCCCCAAGAGTTTTATTCCTTGATTAAAATCCTTCTAGTAAAGGCACGATTTAATCACGTTTACTCTGAATAAGTAACAAGTCTAATAGCAACTTCAAATCTACAGCAGGATCCGGTCCAATCAAGAGTCCAATCCGGCTAGCTTAGCAGTCAGTAAGTACACACCATCAGTGTTTAATTGTGATTCCTGACGAGCCTCCAAACGACTCTCGGGTTTTGAAACAGAATCAGTAGGTCATCATGGCTGCGCTTCTTTTCCTGAATGACATCAGAGCGGCGTGAGTTTGTCTTTTCTCTCCAGCTGACAGATTTAAAGACACGTGTGACGTTTGCGAGACGAACGAGCGACGGTGACTGACGGAAAGCAGGACCACGCGTCCGTCTACCAGAACGTCTGACTGGCTGTGTTTGGACTTCAGGAGGGCTCGTGTGAAGCACAGTGCTCAGATACGACAGGCGTTTTTAAACCTAATGACCTGTTTGGCAAACCGAACGGTGGTGTACTGTAATTGACCATGTGACCACCTGCAAGATGTGTCCGAGTTCCCTTGTACGTCCATAAACACGTCACGTTTAAGTAATTGGGAAGATATTTTCATCAGACAAAAATCAAAACCTAAGACTTAAATTGCAGTTTTGATTCTTTTCTTTTCACACCACCAGGGGGCGTCCTGAGACTGCCTGAGACGTAAATACTTTTTTCAACAAATTACAGTAAAATGTGCTTTTTTTGCGTATTTATTTTCAAAATCAAAAACGGCACTGCTTCGACTTCAGGTCACCTGGTGTGTGATCTTAAAGGTCTAAGATCGTCTGATCTGAGATAGCCTGAGCTTCCTCGTCCTCCAAAATCTCAGACGAAGCCATTCGGTCATTCTCTGCACTAGCTTTTTATTGTTTTTGTACACGCTTGAGTGTTTTGTCTCTAAATACCGTTTCATTTCAACGGTTTCATGCCTTCCTCGCCACATAAAACACACTGCGGTCTACATAAAATCACGCTTATCTTCTATGTGCACATAAAGCCATAATTTATGCAATTTATGTAAAAAAAAAAAAAAATGCTTATTTTCCATTTACCCTGCGTAGTTATTTTTTTCCCCCATTCGTTTACAGGAAGAGGGAATTCCACTCAGTCCGTCAACGTTAGCGCCAATGGTTTACAGTCGACTTAGCGGCAAAATTGACAGAATTTGATTGGATTGTTTTTTTTATTTTTATGGGCGATAAACAACCGCCACCAGGAAGCGTTCCTATTTTATTTATTTATTTATTTATTTATTTTCCTTTCGCTCCAGTCATATTTTCCCACAGGTTTTCACTTTGTTATTTACGGTCGTATTTTTTTTTCCCCCTTTCCCAGCGATAATAAAGGGCCCACGGCCCAGGAGTTGAGAAACATCGTTTTAGATGTTACAGATGTCAGTCTTCAGCTATGAGGGTCACGAACGACGCTCGAGCAAGCCCGAGGGATTTAATCGATTCCTTCGTCTTCTGTAACCGCTTTAACGTGATTACTGTGGTGTTTAAGCAACACTCAATTCAGCATTACAGTCTTGGCTCTGCTCCAAAAAGAAACAAAACACCCCGCCACCCCACACCCCACACCCACCCTCACCCCCCGCCCTCACTCCACCTCCCGCACCATTACACCACCAGCAGCGTGGACTGTTGCCACAAATCGGGAAGTATCCATGGTTTCACGTCGCTCTGCCAAAATTCTGACCCGTCCATCGGCAGTTTTTCAGAGCGCCCATGGTTTTTACAGTTTTAGTGAGTCAGTGCCCCCCGTAGGCTCGGCTTCCTCCTCCCGAAGCTCGTCCGCGTCACGGCTCGGCGTGCCGTCGTGTTCGGAGATGCTCCTCTGCACACTGCTGTTGGAAACGCCGGGTTTATTTGGTTTCCTCTCGCCTTCCTGTCAGCTTGCAGCAGTCTGGCTGTTCTCCTCTGACCTTTACACATTAAACAAGCCACTTTCTTCCCCACAGAGCTGATTTTTCTTTTTTTTTCCCTTCACACCATTTTCTGAACTCCAAACACTTCTGTGTGTGTGTGTGTGTGTGTGTGTATGCGTGAGAACCCTCCAGGAATGAATAGTTACAGATTTTCCTCAAGTCAACAACTGAATTCATGGGTGCATACATCACTTTTTTGACGCTTTTCTGTCGCTGCCACGTGATTGGCTGATGAGATATTTGCATTAACAAGCAAGCGTTCCTAATAAACCCTTCACTAACGCCTTGATTTATTTTTGCACGTGTCAAAAACGTGCGCCGACTTGATAACAGATGCAAGCAACAAGGTCTACCCAGGCTCGAGTCTTGCACCTGAGCAAAGAACACATGTGGGGGTTAGCGTGTGCGTGTGCGCGTGTGTGTGTGTGTGTGTGTGTGTGTGTGCATTAACGATTATGCAACCTGGTGCATTTCTACCAAAATATGTCAAAAACAGGACAGAGTCAGTGCAAATAGATGACGATTAGAGACTGTGTGTGTGTGTGTGAGTGTGTGTTTGTACGTTAGTACAATTGAGGGGCAGGTATTAAATCTGTGCAAGTTTGTTTCCACCATTTACAAACAAACTGGAACCACTATTTTTATTCAAACGTGATAACGCTCTCAGGATCCCAGAATAAGAAGGATGTTTGTTGAAATGATGATTTCTTAGATATTCGCCACACGGCATGCTAAAGTGGCAGCAAAATTGTTTTCGTACAAATTATCCCTTACAAACACACACACACACACACACACACACACACGCGCTTTCCTACGCTCTTCCTTTGCATTCATGTTGTATTTACAACCATTTTTCATCACTGCATTTAGTTAAAAAAAAATTCTATGCATGTTTTATATGCGTATTTATGCGTGTTTTATTTTTCGACATAATCCAGCGCTTAACGCAAAAAAAAACAAAAAACAATAATAATGAACTCTAATGTAATGGCGCACTTCTTTAAAAGGATTTCATTTGACTCACGCTTGGAGAAAGACGCTGCACTGAGAATGCCAAACCGTTTCGAGCGAGAGAGAAATATGATGATAAATGACAGTAATGTGAAGTGATTTGGAGTTCGTGCGCATCTTAAATGCACATTTTCCTTAAAAACAGCCTTAACGTCGCTCTCTATCAGTGCGTGCAGCAAAGGGTTAAATATTGGTTCCTCGGTCGATTTTACACGTGATGTTAGTTACTCAGTTCTTGTGTAACTCGCCCACAGCACGCCTACTGACTGCACACGTAAATGATTCACCCGAGTAGATCTGGACCCGAGTGTATCGTCAGTACCCACATACACCGTTTTGTTTTAGAGATGAACATTAAAGTGATTTGATTTTTGTTGTTGTTGTTGTTGTTGTTGTTGCTGCACAAATCCAGGGTTCCTGGTTCTATCCTGAGCGTGTGTTCTCCGCACGTCTCTGTGGGTTTCCTCCAGGTTCTCTGGTTTCCTCCCAAAACCACGGGATCGGAATCGACTCTTTGCTGGATTCTAGAACGGTCTGCGCGATAGTGTGTGTTCTCCAGGACAGATTATGAACGATGAAGATCCTCTAACGTTAGACCTCGCGCTTGAAGACAATGACTGCAGCTTTTTTGCATCGTCCATCCAGAAATCAGCTTGTGGAGAAAACGGGCCCTCGTTAAATATATATATATATATATATTCATTGATTAATTCTAAGTGAGTTTGAGGTAATAATCATACCCCATCCTCGTACTGGTGGATTTTAGACGAGTGCCATAGCAGTGCTCACACACTGACGTTTTAATCAGAAATGAAATGTGAGGCGGTATGAGTGGACCTTGAGAACCACATGACAAGCGTGAGGCCAGTATTACACCAGTGTGAGATGAGAGTGAGACCAGTATGAGGCGAGAAGAAGACCAGTGTGAGATGAGAGTGAGACCAGCATGAAGCGACAATAAGACCAGTGTGAGATGAGAGTGAGACCAGTATGAGGCGACAATAAGACCAGTATGAGGCGAGTAGAAGACCAGTGTGAGATGAGAGTGAGACAGTATGAGACGAGTAGAAGACCAGTGTGAGATGAGAGTGAGACCAGCATGAAGCGACAATAAGACCAGTGTGAGATGAGAGTGAGACCAGCATGAGGCGACAATAAGACCAGTATGAGGCGAGTAGAAGACCAGTGTGAGATGAGAGTGAGACCAGTATGAGGCGAGTAGAAGACCAGTGTGAGATGAGAGTGAGACCAGTATGAGGCGAGTAGAAGACCAGTGTGAGATGAGAGTGAGACCAGCATGAAGTGAGAAGAAGACCAGTGTGAGATGAGAGTGAGACCAGCATGAGGCGAGTAGAAGACCAGTGTGAGATGAGAGTGAGACCAGCATGAGGCGAGTAGAAGACCAGTGTGAGATGAGAGTGAGACCAGCATGAGGCGAGAAGAAGACCAGTGTGAGATGAGAGTGAGACCAGCATGAGGCGAGAAGAAGACCAGTGTGAGATGAGAGTGAGACCAGTATGAGGCGAGTAGAAGACCAGTTTGAGATGAGAGTGAGACCAGCATGAGGCGAGAAGAACACCAATATGAGGCGAGTAGAAGACCAGTGTGAGATGAGAGTGAGACCAGCATGAGGCGAGAAGAAGACCAGTGTGAGATGAGAGTGAGACCAGTATGAGGCGAGTAGAAGACCAGTTTGAGATGAGAGTGAGACCAGCATGAGGCGAGAAGAACACCAATATGAGGCGAGTAGAAGACCAGTGTGAGATGAGAGTGAGACCAGCATGAGGCGAGAAGAAGACCAGTGTGAGATGAGAGTGAGACCAGTATGAGGCGAGTAGAAGACCAGTTTGAGATGAGAGTGAGACCAGCATGAGGCGAGAAGAACACCAATATGAGGCGAGTAGAAGACCAGTGTGAGATGAGAGTGAGACCAGCATGAGGCAAGAAGAAGACCAGTGTGAGATGAGAGTGAGACCAGTATGAGGCGAGTAGAAGACCAGTTTTAGATGAGAGTGAGACCAGCATGAGGTGAGAAGAAGACCAATATGAGGCGAGTAGAAGACCAGTGTGAGATGAGGCAAGTAACCAGCATGTGATGTGCTGAGCACGAGGTGAGCACGAGGCGAGTGCGAGATGAGCGTTCACGCTGCACTGGCTGCGGGGAAACGCGGACCCCAGGCGGTGTGCTCCTCTGTGCTCTGTAATCAAACCCTCCTGTTAAATAAAAAGGGGCAGAATGGAGCTGCACCTCGCTACAGCACTGGAGCTAATGGGTTTGAGGCAGCCACCGCTGGCTTTTGTCTGAGAGAGCCAATTAGCTGATAAAAGACAGTACACTGGGACGTTCATTTAGGAAGCGCAGTGAGTGAGTGGATAAAGTGATATCGCTGCGGATTTATTCCATTTTTTTTTTCCCTTCTTAAGCACAGCAGAATCTGTCGTTACATTTTCATGATCCTCCCCTGAGACGGTGAATCTGCCTGGTACACTGTTTCAGTTACAGCTACGGCATACATAAGAGCCTTTATTTCTTTATTTCCCTCTGTGTGTGTGTGTGTGTGTGTGTGAGTGTGTGTGTGTGTGTGAGTGGAGTGTTGGGTGAATGGTGGGTCATGGATGAGGAGTCATCCCTCACTGGGACTACCATGGACAGGACAGGAGAGGGAGGGGTCAGAACACACACACACACACACACACACACACACACACACACACACACACACACACATACTCCTGTCCCACAATGCACCACTGGCACTAGACCGTTGTTCTGTGTGGTAGCACTGATGGAAAAGGATCAGAAGAGTTTTGTTTTCAGATTTCCTGCAGTCAGTATGCAGGCCGTGTCTGTGTTTATGATGAAAAGTGTTTAATCCACATCATGGCTGTGTATCAGTGTGACTTCCTCATCATCAACATCCTGAGATGCTGCAGGACAAGTACAGCTCCACACTGCCCCCATGTGGCCGTGTCTCACTTCCACACGTCTTATTTAGCATGAGTTATTTAGCATGATGGAATGCCTGTACCGTCTCAATCTGCTCCCTGGAACATGCTTGTGAACACGCTTGAACAAAACTGATCTAATGCCTCCTGTTTATCAGTGAGAACACTTCTTCTTCTTCTTCTTCTTCTTCTTCTTCTTCCCCATTCTTTTTTCCATTTTCATTTTCTTATTTCTTTCCCCTTTTCATTTCCTTCTTTCTTTCTTTCCTTCTGTTTACTCGTCCTCCGTCTCTTTCTTCATTTGTTGCTCCTCTCTTTTGTCCTCTCTTTATCTTCGTCCGTTCCTCCTCTTTTTTTTCTTTTCCATTTTTGTTTTCTTCATTTGTTCTTCCTCTCCGTCTTTCATTCTTTATTCATTCCTTCTTTCTCTTTGTTTCTCCCTCCTTCTTTCTTCCCTCTTTTTTTCTTTCTTTACTTCTGTTCTTTCTGCCTTGCCCCCCCCCCCCCGAATGTATTCTCCTCTCTCTCTCTCGTTCCATTCTCCCTCACTTTCTTAATTTCTTTTTCGTTCTTCCATCACTTTTTCTTTTTCAGCTCTCTCTCACTTTCCCAGCAGGACTCAGCGGTACTGCAGGTCCGTAGTAATTGTACAGGAACGTTTTGTTCATATTTCTCTAAACGTAGTCCTTATTTATTTATTTATTTATTTATTTATTTGCTTGTTTGTTTGTTTGTTTGTTTTTCGCACCGGAGCAACGTGGTGAAGTGAGAACGTGACGCGAACAGTGTAGCTTCTAATTTAGCATGCGCAAACCGCATGTCTGAGAGCGTACGTGTCGGCGTCACTAGCCTCGTTAAACGAAGAAACAAAATGTCTGACACCAAACCGGTCTCGACTGTCCCCCTACACTGGCGTAAAAGCAGACACCGTGTACACATTTCATTCTTTTGGACAGCTCACTGATTGAAACTGCCTTTGAAAGACGTAAGGACCCTGTAGAGGTAGACGCTAGGCATGCTAAACGTTACGCTCGAAATCTTTAAAACGCAGAATAATTCACACGCGTCTCACCACTACCTTATAAACATGCAGGGTGGGGGAAGGGGAGAGCCGAGCCGACGTCACAGAACCTTTAAAAAGCCTGGAATGGGATGTTTGCTGTGCTTTCTAATATGAGCTTTCTGGGTAATTAGCCACATAAATAAACAGATCGAGAAAGCAGGGGCCCCTTGGGGCAAACCGCCCCCCCCCCCCTCGCCCAGCCACCCGCCCGCCCTTTCCAGGGCCTAATGGTTCAGTCCACCTCACAAATAGACTCATCGATTAAGTGCAGATAATCGTGACTGAAGTTGTAATGAAAACACGATCAGAGCGCGGTGTCGAACACAAACAACGCTGACTGCACAGAAAGAGCGCTTTAAAGAGTTTATGAGGGAGGAAAAAAGGAATCAGTAACGCATGCACCGAGATTCATCTAACACCACTATGCATTCAGTATGTGAGGTACAAAATAATGACAAACTAAATGTGTATTTGGAATTTTGCCATTGTTTGGGGGAAGACCCCACGTCATTTGATGCGATTAAAGGAGCAGTTTGTTGTTTTAGCACCCTCTGCTCACTTTGAGGCAAACGGGTAGTGATGGCTCAATGGTTAAAGGCTCTGGGTTACCATTCAGAAGGTCAGGAGTTCACGCCCAAGCTACCACAGTTGGGCGCTTGGGCAAGGCCTTCAATTATCCTTCGATTGCTCAGTTGTATAAATGTAAGTTGCTCTGGATAAGGGTGTCTGCCAAATGCTGTAAATGGAAATGAAGGCATTAAAAAGCCTCCTACCCTATTTGAATACCCTTTTAAGGAAAAAATGGGCAGAGTTGATCTGCTGGCTTGGTGTAATAGTGGTAGTAGTAGTTATATAGAATATAATAGTCGTTTGTACTATAAAATCTGTAAGAGAAACGCTTTAATAGTGCAAGCTGATCCAGTGTCTAGTTGGGTCTTCTCCACAAACTCCAAATCCAAAGTGACTCGTATGAACCAGATTCCAATTCAACACACGGCTGATCCAGTTCAGCAAAGCATTCCGTACCATCAGGATTTTAGAGCCATGTGTCGGTTCTCCAGGAAGAACCCTGAGGAACCGTGATGTAGAAATTCATCTGCAGTACACACAACCGACCAGCAGAAGGAGCCAGAGGACAACACTGTGTCTCTTAAAGCACCGAGGGCACCAAGGAAGGCTGATTGACGTTTGCTCTTCATGTAATCAACATTCAGCTTCCTGAATGGGAGAGTTTCAGTCCCACAGGACCCTAGCCCTACACAAATATAACAGTGGGCAGTGATTAACCTCGCATGAACCTGAATCAGTGACTGATTTGTAAATAAGTCAACGCCGGTTAATAATAAAGCAGTGTAAAGACCAAGTCATTGCTAATGCCTGAACAGATTTTGCCTGAGCGTTACCCTCTTGTTAGATATAAAGTGGGCGGTGCTAATAATGGATAAAGTGTGCTTAAGGTTCATCTGCACCAATCACAAGGCAGATTCCTCGCTTGTTCCTCCTGCATAGCTTCTCCAGTCTATAGCTACATCCCAAACTGCGTACTAGAAGTTTCTTTGAGATGTAGAGATGCGGTGGTATTAACATACCATAACGTACTAAGATCACAGAAAGGTGTGTAAGAGGCGGAGCCACTGGAGAGCACCGTAGTTTGACCTTTGCAAAAAATTTCTGATTGTGCCACAATGGTAAATTAGACCTACAGTGTTTAGCCCCAGGGCAGTACACGCTGGCACAGCTCCAGGGTCTCGGGAACGACCCTGAACTCAATGTTCTCCCCGTGTCCGTGCGAGTCTACTCCGGTTTCCTCCTACTTACCAAAAAGAAAAACATTGGCAGTACAACCCCCGGTAAGAAATGATGGAATCACCACACGGAGAGATTGTTCACCCGGCTTTTTTTTTTTTACTTCGTAGCAAGTAAACAGATCACATCTGTGACATAAAACAAGTTTTATTTAATAGCTGAACGTTCTGGCTTCGTGGAACATACCTCAAACAAGTTAAACGAAATCATTTTAATGAATGGCATATTTTTTTTCCAGATCAAGTAGAGGAAATAATTATGGAATCAACAACAACAACAACAACAACAACAATCACAGTTAGTACTTTGTTGCTCCTCCTCAGGCTACATACAATATTCTAATCTCTAACCGGACTGTAAAAAATATACAGTACTATACAAAAGTCTTACGCACCCGATTTTTAAAGTACAAACTTTGTTATAGATTTTTATTTTATGACTTCTACATTATCGAGTCAATACAAAAAAAAAAAAACAATTTTAAAGGGTCATCATACCAAATGTTGACTTTGTTTCATTTATTACTGTTTATTGCTTTTTATGGTGGGTTTTTTAAAAAAATATAGAAACATTTAATTTCATTATTTTTGAAGGCCCTACAGCATTTCTTTGTTTATGCCTAAAACTTTTGCACAGAACTGTATATTAAAATCAACAGCTTGTTTTATATGTTATAAATGAATAATGTTTTCCATCCATCCATCTTCTATACCACTTTATCATTTTCTGGAGTCTATCCCAGGGAGCATGGGGCACAATGCGGGGTACACCCTGGACAGGGTGCCAATCCATCGCAGGGCACAATCACATACACACTCATTCATACACTACGGACACTTTAGACACGCCAATCAGCCTACCATGCATGTCTTTGGACTGGGGGAGGAAACCAGAGTACCCGGAGGAAACCCCCGCAGCACAGGGAGAACATGCAAACTCCACACACACAGGGCCACGGTGGGAATCGAACCCCCGACCCTGGAGGTGTGAGGCGAACGTTTTAACCACTAAGCCACCTTGCGAATAATGTTTTATATCTCACAATTTAAAATCCAGACCAAATCTGTACTTCGGTTATATACAGAATTGAACACATAACATTAACAACAACAACAACAAAAGTTGTACAGTTTTATAGTATGAAAAAAAATCTCAAAACAGTTTCATGATGCATTATACAAAAGGTGCCCTGATGAAACAAACAAACAAACAAACAAACAAACAATAGAAACCCTAAAAGAATTTATAACGGTTTTAATGGTTAGAATGGGGATCGTATTGGTGTTAATGGAAACTGTAATGGTCCCTGTTGGTCTCTACTGGTCATTTGTTGCCTTATTTTGGTGGCATGTTATGTCTAGTGGACACTATTAAACACCAATAATGGTAATGGTTAGCTGATGGTTTGTAATGGTATTTGTAGTAGAATCCATTAGAATTTGTGATGGTTTTTTTCAGCAGGTTGAGCTCGATTTCTGTGGTATTGGTGGTAGAACGTATGATTAACACTTACAACTACGTATAAAGCATAATATTAACAGTTCATAATGCGTAATAAAGATAAATATAAAGTGTAAAGCATGTTTATTAATAATGATAATGTGTATTCACAGTTATAAATATAACCTTCACAGAAAGTGTTACTAGCTACTGTGTGTGTGTGTGTGTGTGTGTGTGTGTGTGTGTGTGTGTGTGTGGATTCAAGTACAACCCCGATTCTAAAAAGTTGGGAGTCTGTGTAAAATGTAAATAAAAACAGAATGCAGGGATTTTCAAATCTCATAAACCCGTATGTTATTCACAATAACCTACAGAAAGCATATCAAATGTTTAAACTGAGGAAAATGTTCCGTTTTAAGTAAAAAATAAGGTCGTTTTGAATTCGATGGCCGCAAGAGGTCTCAAAAAAGTTGGGACAGGGGCAACAAAAGGCTGGAAAAGTAAGTGTTAGTAAAAAGAAACAGCTGGAGGTTAATCGGAAACAGGTGAGTAACATGACTGGGTATAAAGAGAGGATCTTAGAGAGGCGGAGTCTTTCAGGAGGAAAGATCGTGTTAATTTAATAATGTAAAATTGCAGACTATGAATATTTCATCATCTACAGGACATAATGTCATCAAAAGATTATGAGAGTCTGGAGAAATCTCTGTGCGCAAGGGACAAAATCAATCGATCTTCGGGCCCTCAGGCGGCACTGCATTAAAAACAGGCGTGATTATGTGATGGAAATCACTGCAGGGGCTCAGAAACACCTCCAGAACTCATTATCCGTAAACACAGTTCGCCGTGCCATCCACAAGCGCTGGTTAAAGCTCGATCATAAAAGCAAAGAAGAAGCCATGTGTGAACATGATCCAGAAACGCTGCCGTTTTCTCTGGGACAAAGCTCATTTAAAATGGACCGAGGCGACGAGGAAAACTGTTCTGTGGTCAGACGAATCGAAATTTGAAATTCTTTTTGGAAACCACAGACGCCGCATCCTCTAAACTAAAAGGACTAAAGAGGAGATGGACCATCCGGCTTTTTATCAGCGCTCAGTTCAAAAGCCTGCGTCTCGGACGGTTTGGGGGTGCATTAGTGCCTACGGAATGTGCAGCTTGCACATCTGGAAAGGCACCATCAATCCTGAAAGGTATATACAAGTTTTAGAGCAACATCTGCTTCCATCCAGATTCCATCCCATCTTTACTTCTGAGAGACTCCGCCTCTCTAAGATCCTCTTTTCATACCCAGTCATCTTACTGACCTGTTCTCAGTTAACCTAATTAGTTGCAAAATCTTCCTCCAGCTGTTTCTTTTTAATAACACTTACTTTTCCAGCTTTTTCTTGCCCCCGTCCCAACTTCTCTGTGACGTGTTGCGGCCATCGAATTCAAAATGACCTTCTTTTTTTTTCTTTTTTTTTTTCTCAAAACGGTACATCGCCTCAATTTAAACATCTGACATGTCTTCTACGTTGTGTTGTGAATAACATACGGGTTTCTGGGATTTGCAAATCGTTGCATTCTGTTTTTATTTACATTTTTACACAGCGTCCCAACCTTTTCGGAATGGGGTTGTATGTACCTGTCTCTGTGTGTAGTGTCTGTATAAGGGCCGATAGCGGAGGATGAACTGCTATCGTCGTGAGGTGTGGAAAGCGTCTCAGTCAGTCCATCTGATGTTCAACCTCGGATCTTTAGAACAGTGACAGAGGCGCCTGTGTCTCACACACACACACGCACCACTCGTACACACGTACATGTACACACACACACACACACACACAGTAGCAGCACGCCTCCTTCACAGATTTGACTGACTTTTCTGGTCCACTGGGAAAACACAGACGCAGGTCTGTCTGCATCTCTGTATGATGATGGCTAACACGATAGTCATGTTTATTTTCACTCAGGACCAATTTAGCAGCGAAATCGTTTTTTTATAAATTCCAAACGTTTTCTTTCGCGCTGTACACTATAATCCGTCACATGTTCGAATTATTCATGGTTCTACATTTTGTCATGATTATTGGTTAAGGTGAAATATAAATATAAATAAATGTGGCGGTACAATCACACGATTACGGGTCTCATCTAGAAACCTACATGAGGACTAAAGAGGAGAGGGACCATCCGGCTTTTTATCAGCGCTCAGTTCAGTTCACTCAGCCTGCGTCTCTGACGGTATGGGGGTGCATTAGTGCCTATGGAATGTGCAGCTTGCACATCTGGAAAGGCACCATCAATCCTGAAAGGTATATACAGGTTTTACAGCAACATCTGATTCCATCCCATCTGGATTTCTGAAAGACTCCGCCTCTCTAAGATCCTCTTTTTTTATATATATATACCTAATCATCTTACTCACCTGTTCCCAATTAAGCTAATTAGTTGCAAAATGCCGTCACTGCACCTTTGCGTTGTTTTATGTTTAAAGTTGAGATTGCGATAGTGAGGCAAAAAGTTCAGTACTGCAGCTCCGTAGTGTTTATCCATTTCATTTCACGGCACGTTAGTTCCTGTTCTCAGTTCCATTATAGCAGCTGTAAGCATCTCTATTACATCGACCTTCTCTCGAAGTTAATAAGACCAACAAAAGAACGCGCAAAAAAGGGTAAACTCCTCTGTTCGCCTCACACCTCCAGGGTCGGGGGTTCGATTCCCACCGTATCCCTGTGTGTGTGGAGTTTGCGTGTTCTCCCCGTGCTGCGGGGGTTTCCTCCGGGTACTCCGGTTTCCTCCCCCAGTCCAAAGACACGCATGGTAGGCTGATTGGCGTGTCTAAAGTGTCCGTAGTGTATGAACGTGTGTGTGAGTGTGTATGTGATTGTGCCCTGCGATGGATCGGCACCCTGTTCAGGGTGTACCCCGCCTTGTGCCCGATGCTCCCTGGGATAGGCTCCAGGTTTCCCCGTGACCCTGAAGGAAGGATAAGCGGTATAGAAGATGGATGGATGGATGGAACTGCCATACCAGTCCCAAACCTGGTCTCCCATCAGAGCCGTCATGAAATCCGCCATTTTCTCTCCTTTAACACGCCCGTGTGAGCTCTGTTCAGGCAAGTTGATGAGAATTTGCAGCAGGTAATAAACACCAAAACCGATCAGGGGTTTTTCCAAACGCTATTTGACGGTGGTATGAAGTTGTGAGAAAATCTCACTCATCGAACGGCGAATTAAATCCGAGCAGATTGGCCTCGATTTTCCTGAGCTCTTTTAAACTAAATTGATTCCTACAGTGAACATGACACTACACGATCAACCCTCCCATACCCCCCCCCCCCCCCCCAAGTCTATTTTCCCCCTTCCTCTCAAAATCCTTTTGCATTCCAGGGCTGAAACCCACACTGTCTCCTTCCTTTCCGCCATCCGCCTCTATCCAGATGGAGAGAAAGAAGGGGGGGGGGGGGGGGCGGCATATAGCAAGCTATTTATCCCTCAACACAGGCTTGATGGGGAGGAGGAGAAGTTTTCTGTAGTGTCCTCTTACACACACACACGCACGCACACGGTCACTGACTTGCATTCTAATCATCAGTAGCTTAGTGTGATGTTTATTAGCCTGAAGGCCTCGCTAGCTGTTTACCCCGAATCCTGCGTCATGTGTTTGTTCTCTCTCGCTCTCTCTCTCTCTCTGTCAGGATGGGAGGATGTGCAGAACCCAGACTGTCACATGACACTTATGGAAAATGTATGATATAACCGTACGAAGCACGCACTTCCTGTCCCATCTCCCCGACCCATCTGCCAATCCTCATCTCTCTCTTTCAGCGCCTCGTCTCCGATCGCTCGGACGTTAACGCACAGCGGCCATGCTGGGCCTCTTTCTCTCGTCACACACAGAGTTTTACAGCAACCGGAGCTCAGAGCAGATGTGCACAAGTTTTAACACACACACACACACACACACACACACGGAGTACAGATCAGTTTAAACCATACAGAGGACAGAAATCCTGTTTACTCCAAATCCACTAATTATGGAAGTCCTTTTGGAAGACACGAACGGATTCTTCGGTAAAAGTTTGTACAGATTATTCAGAGGATTGTGATTGGTCAGAACTTCAACAGAAGTTCTATTGTAAGCATGTTATCGTTTTATAGCAACAACTTACACAGTGTATGGATGCGTATGAGGGACACGTCACACAATCTGAAACCCGGCAATAGACAGATCCGAAATGTGCTGCTATTTAAGAAAGAAAAAAAGGCGTCTCCAGTGTGACAGTCAGAGGGAAAGCTGTGGACGTCTTCGGGACGGAGGAGTTTACACGTTTTTGGGGTTTCTTTGTAACATGACAAGGGAATTTTTCTATTATGAACTGAGAGAGAGCGCGAGAGAGAGAGAGAGAGAGAGAGAGAGAGAGAGAGAGAGGGAATAGTTTATACAGTAGCTGCTATAACATAAGTGATAAACAGGAACTAACTAGTTCCACAACATTAAATGTAAGTATACATTTATATATTTACAAAAAAGTATAATATGTCCATTCTTTAATTATAATTTTTTTTTTTTTAAATCTGTTAATTTTGGCAAATTGGGCTCATACACCAAAAACACCATTAAAGGAACCCTCCAGAACTTTTTAACCTAAACTCTATCCCATCGATTTTCAGTGTGTGTGTGTGTGTGTGTGTGTGTGTGTGTGTGTGTGTGTGTGTGTGAGTGACTACAACAGACAATTTCCTCCAATAGTTTACTCTGAACTCACAGCTGTTGGTTCATTCGTTCATATTTCAGTAAGCGCTTTATCCTGGTCAGGGTCGCAGTGGATCCCGCGTCTATCCCGGGAATACTAGATGTGAGGAAGAAACACAACCTGGATAGGACGCAGTCCGTCATACACATACATTCACACCTAGGACCAATTTAGCGTAGCTGATCTGCCTTACCAGCATGTTTTTGGGAGGTATGAGGAAACCGGAGAACCTGCAGGAAACCCACAGAGACATGGGGAGGACCTGCTGAACTCTACACAGACAGTAACTCCAGCTCAGGATTGATCCAGGGACCCTGGGGCCTCACTAACAAGACTAGTTAGTTACAAGCCAATACCCCCCCCCCCCACCCACCCCCACCCCAAACTTTTAACCTGATTGGTTTTAGAGGTAAAGAAAAAAGGCGCCATTTTGCGGCGTTAATATCTCCTATATCTCCTTTATCCGGGCTGGATCAGTAAGCCAGCTCTCACAGGAGAGATTAAAACATCCATGTGGTTGTCATGGCCGTGTCTCGGTCCCTCCAGGAGTTCTGGAGCACCATGTAAAAGAAAACCTAAAAAAGAATAAGAAATCACTGCACGCTAACAAGCTCCTGCCTTGGCCAGGAGCGCAAGGGTGGCCAGCCAACAGCAACACAATAATCACCAACCTCACTCTCATGGCACCAGGCCTCCAATCTCAACCACTCCTCCCACACACACACACACACACATTACACATAATCACACTGCGTTCTAATACACTTGGGTAACAGCCACCCTAGCATGGCACGCCGTTAAATGACTGTGGCGTGCTGTAAAAAGTGTGCAGGAGCATTAACAGCAGTGATTTGGAGAAAATTGCAGAGCTTGAGGTTTCAATTCTGGGTGCCACTGCAGTGGAAGAACATGGTTTAACCACTGAAGCCACACACACACACACACACACACACACACACACCTCCAACACTTAGCCCATTGCAGCACTAACGTCTAGCGACCTGTGAGGCTGTACTTCCTGTATCAAAAAAACAAAAAAGCAATTAAATAAACTACCCTCTCGTCAACTTTTTGTTTTTCTCTCCCTGCATCCGATGTTCTCCCGTTCCACTTCTCCCTCGCGTTCCTTTCCTCCTGCTCTCACTCTCTCGCTCTCCGTCTCCTCGTTACAAACCAGTCAAAATCCGATACGTTCCGGCGTATCGGTTTGAACGGAAAGAGAGTACGGATCGCGCAAGGCTTTGTCGTGCGGGAAAAAGGAATAAAATACAGATATTTTGGCGTTTTACGCTCTACAATAGCAGATAACACAGATCTGTGGAAATGCGTGGAGGTCGAGTGACATCGAAAACTCTTGGATGAGCGACTAACGCTCAAAGTTAGTTAATGGCTGTAAATAAAAGCTGATTGGACGATTTTTGGCTGTAAAAAAAAAAAAGAAAGAAAAGAAAAAGAAAGGAAGAAAAGAATTCTTCGGTTGTAAATAGGAGGTCCAATAGGAGGATGACGCCAAACGCACAGGACAGCTCCAAATATGGTATTGACAACGAACAACCGTGAAGAAAACATGCTAATGGAGAGAAAAAAAATCGTTTTTTATTACCTCGAGCTCACTCTGGAGGTCGTTTGTGTTTACGCAAGAACATTCCTCCACAAATTCTTTCATCACAGGTCTATCGCTAGAGGATCTTCATCACAGAATCTCACGTGGAGAACACGCGTTAACTCACGGTCGTTTTGGACTCCGTACCAAGTAATACATGTTCTAGTTTCCCCAAATCAAACCTTCCTTCGCTGCGTTACGTCATTTAACGTTTTGAAAATGTAAATCACATGATTTGTACAGTAATCACATCGAGTGTTTTTCACACCTAATAAACACGACCTACCCCGAGGACGGTGATGTGCAATGTATGAGGAGTTACAGACACTGTACTGTGTATTGAGACTGTGTTTTAGAGCTTCGGAGTGCAGTAACGTACTGCATGTGAGCATGGAAAAGCCGGCCTTTTGGTTAAGCATGTGCGTGTGTATGCGTGCGAGACCCGACGCCGGGCTCCGGCTCGTCTTTCCCGAGCTGAAGGGAAGAGTGTCGCGTTTCATCGGCGCTAAATCCAGATAAAGCCGCTTATTGTGACGGCTAATCCACTGAAACAATTGCGATTTCTCTCATCTGTGAGAAACGGCCAGGGTTTTACCACACACACTTTACTGTAAATCTCACACATTATACACACACACACACACACACAACATGGAGATAACGATCATGTTTGCACTGAGATCACGTACAATGATGCACATAAGGACTTGATTGCTCGAAATTGTTCGTCCCACACGGTCATTGATTTTTCAGCGTTATGCTAATGTGTCGCCTGGGCGATATGACTGTATAATTTTATCATGATATCGATACGTCACGATACACTTTTCTGAAATATATTGGGCATAACCCTAACCCTAATCCCCCCAACCCTAACCCCCCCCAACCCTAACCCCCAACCCCCCTAACCCTAACCCCCCTAACCCCCTAACCCCCCTAACCGTAACCCCCCTAACCCTAACCCCTATCCACCCTAACCCTACCCCTAACCCCCCTAACCCTAACCCTAACCCCCCTAACCCCCTAACCCCCCTAACCGTAACCCTAACCCATAACCCCCCTAACCCTACCCCTAACCCCCCTAACCCCCTAACCCTAACCCCAACCCTAACCCCCCTAACCACCCTAACCCTAACCCCCAACCCTAACCCCTAAATCTGAAATGATAAAAATGTTCCGATTTATTTATTTATTTTATGTTCATTTATTTTCATACACATTAATTAAAAGCGTCATCAAACCAATGTTTAGGGTTTATTTTTGAATGCAAGACGGCCATTTCGTGGCAGTTGGTTATCAAACCTGCCGTATATTTGGTTATGTGCATCAGCTAGCAGAGAAATGTCATGAAAGATCGTGATATGATGTGTTTGGACATATCACCCACTCCGTCTCTCACCTGTACACGAAACTCGCTAGGCAAGTCGGTGACACTTTAATCGGATAGCCCGATGTAGACGACCCACAAAATCAACCCACTGTCTACTAAACAATATATCAACAGTTTTATGACTGAGTTTTGATTTAGTAGCGAATCTATCCGCACTCTATCGACTGTCGTCTTCTCTTTTTTACTTTCATTTGATCAAGTTCGTGATTGTTTATTACACCGCAGTGTTGTTGTGTTCTGGATCGTGATTGGTCAGAAGGTGTTGATTGATGTTCTCCCTGCTGGAAGAAAAAAAAAAAAACACCAAAAAATTTGTAATGGTTATAACGGAAATTGTATTGGTTTTAATGGAAACTGTAATGGTCCTTGTGTAATGGTCCCTGGTAATTTTTTGCCTTCTATTGGTGGCATGTTGTATCTAGTGGATACCATTAAGGACCTACATCCGTAATACATATTTGTAGTGGAAACCATTAGAATTTCTATGATGGTTTCTATTGTTTGGGGGGGGGGGGTGTTTCAGCAGGGCTGTAACAACAGCTCTGACAGCAGCGCAGGTTTATATTAACGCGCGCGTTCTAATATGTTGTTGTTTCCATAGTAACAATTCAGAGATGCTCACGTGTACGGTGGACGTGTCACATAAACAGGTTAAAAAAAAAAATCATGTGATTGTTAATATAGTGATGTTTTCTATGTTTTCCAGTAACATGACAAACTGCAATGTATTTATTTATTTATTTATTTATTTGTTTATTTTAGCTTTAAAATGGGGGGAGGGGTTGCAGGAGGAGAAGAGAGGCTGGTGAGGGAATGAGGGAACTAGAAAGTGAAAAAAATAAGTATGACGTGTCATTCTTTAATAAATAATAATAGTAAGAGTTGGAAAATGACTATGGTACAGTATAAGAGGAATAAAACATTTATAAAACACCTCAGGATGTGCAGTGGTTGGAAAATAATCCACTTCCGGCTGGTCAAAGTAGCTCCACTTTGCCTCGGGCTACATTCCTTACACAGCTCATCTATAGACCGGCGGTCTCCAGCCCTGTTCCTGGAGATCTACCAACCTGCAGCTTTCATCTCTAACCAAAATCTAACACACTGGTTTTAGCTGATCGAGAACTTCTTAAGGCGATGATTAGCTGGTCAGCTGGGCACAATTATAGTACAATATTCAGGAAGGTAGATCTCCAGGAACAGGGTTGGTGACCACGGCTATAGACCATCAGCTTCCTCTTCTGCTTTCACATCATTTGGATGGTCCAGCTTCTAGCGCTTGATGATCGGGAGTCACCGGAACTGTTAACTGTCCTCGGCGATCGTTTTTCCATGTAAAGCTTTAGGACGTACGGAGCGATTTGTTTTGAACATAAACTCACATGAACGACTCATTTATATGAGTAGTGTGAGGTTTCATCAAGCGAGAGAGTGCAAAAGAGGGCGTGGCTTAGAGAGGGAATGTTGGCATGGCTGGAGTCTGTGTGTACATTCCAGATCGCTCGTTTGTCGTTTATCTCCGACTCCCTGGCCTCAGGCCATCACGTCAACAAAGACGTTTTGTGTGTAAACCGCCCGCGTCTCCAGTCCTCAGACGCCTGTGAATCGTGCTGTACTGTGAATTACATTGTACCGTGTTTCACTCACCACACTCTTTGAATCAACCTATTGTTCGTGCGATTCCAGAAGTTCGATGTTTCGGCCCACTGTAAACATCTGTGAAGACTGGAGGTGAAGAGTAGGCAGGTCAGTGCGCACGAGCCAGGTGTTCATCCAGGTATGTCCGCTCACCTAGCGCACTCTCTCTCTCACACACACACACGTCCCCTCAGCAAACACTCATCCGACAGTGACGAAGGACAGGAGCGAGATAATTACAGTGCACGCAGACACGGACGCGACTCCAGACGCCCGGCATGCTTCCACACACGTCCGGTCTTAAAGAGAGAATACATTCTGATGTTAGTTACACGATAGCTACAGCTATTAAATAAAACAGAATATCAGGTAGTTAGGCAAATAATAACCATCACTGGCAAACTTTGCCTGGGTTTGGGGGAAGAAAAAGGTAAGGAGTCGTTCGGGAGCCGAACGAGACGACTCCTTGTTGAGCCGAGTCAAATGATGCGATTCGATAAAAAGAGCCAGAATTCACATCGCCGTAACATGGACTTTCTGTGTCCCATGAGCTTTGTATATGACCTCCTGGCTATGCGACATTTCCATAGACCTCTAGCATAACCCTTTCATCCCATTGGACGATGTGTGACCATGTGACCACTGATGCACCCCTGGTGTATACTTGTATTACTGTAACCTACCACCTGCTCATTCCCTGTACACCCTGTATAAACCACTCCAATTCGCTTCTTTGTGTCTTAAAAGTAATCAGATCAGCTAGAAAGGCAACTCCAAGTGTGTGTGTGTGTGTGTGTGTGTGTGTGTGTGTGTGTGTGTGTGTGTGTGTGTGTTGAACCTCACTAATGGATCTCTGGTGCTGCTAAGTGCATCTATTCACTTTATTGTATATTTTAAAGTGATCCTTAACGATGGCACAAAGGTCTACAGAGCTTTTATCACCGGATGCAACCAGAATTTGCACACACACACACACACACACACACACACACACTCTTCTGTGTGGTGATAACAGACAAAATGGGTGTGTCTGCAGCCCTGTAGACATTGTCCAGCCCATGAAAAAGTTATCCCAGCTGCTCAAAGAGAAAAGGTTGTAATTACTCAGTTCAATGTTATGTCTTACACACACACACACACACACACACACACACACACACACACACACACACACACCCCTGATGGATTCCCTGCCATTTTCAAGTTCATGTTGCCAGTTCAAACAGTATGGCTCTTGGTATGAAAACAGAGTGACGCAGCATGACGAGGGAGAGAGTGTGTCCTAAGAGAGAGAGGAAGGGGGGGGGGGTGTGAGGGGGCGGTAAAAGCAAGTTCCAGGGAGCAGATTGAGATGGTATAGGCATTAGATCATGGTAAATAACTCTCTCTCTCTCTCTCGCTCTCTCTCTCTCTCTCACACACACACACACACACACATCTGATGTGACAGAGGAGACAGCTGTCTCTTTCTCTCAGCTTTTTCCACCAACAGCTGCACAGCATTGCACTGTTCGACCGCAAAAAAAAATAAAAAAATAAAATCAGTTCTCACAATCGGTTTGGTTCTGCAGTGACATTGACGTGAGCAAAATGATTCACATAACACTTAATTCTAACATTAAATGCAGCTATAAATGGATAAAAAAAATGAAAAAGTATGACCTGTCATTCGTTGATGAATAAGAATTGCTGATTTATTTATTTATTTTAACAAAAGGTTAAACGATAAAGACAGTATTTCACAGCCTTCTTCGCTCTATGTTTACCAAGGGTGCCAATATTAATGGAGGACACTGTATATCTGTATATATGCTGATGTCACTTTGCTATATATAGATGTGGAAGGGTTTGCCTACTGGAGAGTAAAATATTCCGTCAAAGTCAAAGAGTAAAACATTCCACAGCGTGCATTACTAAACTCCCGCATCTGATCGTGCAGTGTGCAGTGGTTTGTCTTTAAATCAGTTGAAATCCAATTTTCCCCCGGTTCCTTTGAACCCACTCCAGAACCAGCATCATGTCAGAAGAACAGGAATCAGCTTGTGACTGAAGAAGGCCTTTTCACATCCTCAACTGGCGCCGAGGGAAAATATCCCGCGAGCGTGGGTACCTGTTGAGGCTACGCTTTCGGCATTACAGGGATGAGTCAGGACGAGTAAGGATGAATCAGGACGAGTCAGCACGACTTCGCTCCACTTCAGAGCCGTTCTCAGATATCAGCAGCAGAAATCTGAGCATGCATGTAACCTGACATGTGTAAAGCTTCTGTGTACGTCGACTAAACCAAAATTCACACACAAAAAAAACTGTAATAATTCCAACAAGTGAAAGTCATATTTCATACAAATGAAGCTGACAGAGAGTGCGCTAACTTATGGAGAAGTCAGTGTCACTTTGACTTTGACTTCTATTTTGCGTCAGAGTGCTCGTTTGCACTTGGGATAAATACCACCGGCTGCACAGTACAACTATTTGCACCAAAAAAGCTAATTGTTTTATACTCAACAATTGCGATATTAGCTATGTAGCTAACTGAACAAAGACGCTACATTCGTGTTGCCGGTTAAGCCGAAGTTAGCTTCCATGACGTTACTTTTCCAGCAGTAGCTATTCGACTTATCGAGTAGGTAGTAACATTTTCTAATGAAACGGACGCCTCTGCGAAGGCGTGTAATTTGTTAGCAACAAATCATCTTAGCGAACATTAGTGAAAATGAGTTTATGATGTGTTTACTAACTCAAAACAGAAAACCGGTGTATGGTCAGTGTTCTGGATTGAACCGATCATCTTCTTGCGTCCGACTAGTGTAAACGACTGTTAACGCCGTGAGCGGCCATGTCGATTTGACGTCGCAGGTTGAACTTCCTGACTTTCCCGGTCAGAAATTCTGAGGTGCGAGTTTTTAGCCGAACGAGCAAAGGCATTAGCTAAGCTAACTTTAGACTAGCCGCAACGTTGTGCGAACGTAACCGATTAATTAAGCAAGGTAAACAATTTAATCTTGGACTAAGTATTAAATAGTTCGAATCAGTACCCAGTTTTGCTAGCTAGCTAGTTAGCTAAGATTAGATTCTTATACAGTCCCTGCTGAAAAAAACAATAGAAGCCTTCACAGAAATTCTAATGGTTTGTTTTATTTATTTATTGTACATTTTGAAATCAACAAACATGAACAAGACTCGCCAATTAGCTCTGGGGAAACAGGATTCGATGTGTGCAACAGTTGGGAAGAGGGAGGACTTTAGTGAGCAGAGCCTGGCTGGAGGTCGAACCAAGGTCAGACGGGGCTATCGAGAGCAAATCCAAAGTCACAAGCCAGACAGGTCAAAGCCAGGAACGAACAGACCATGGCCAAGCTAGTGCGCGAAACAAGGACTTACAGTAGGAGACCCACAGCTTAGAACTGCAAGCACATATGCAATACTTTAAGAGCTTAAGGAGAGAGGAAACAAGGAGCAGGCGAAACTAATTAGAGGGAATGTGAGCAAACAGCAACTGAATAAGCAACGTGGGCAGCCAAAGGGGTCAAATCTACTGAAATATTTGCGACATGCTTAGCGATACTGGAGCTCATATATCAGCCGGTGCTGCATTTTCTTTATTCCCTTGAGAAGTTTACACAGTTACAATGTCGTTTAATAGGAGATTAAAAAATAGATATATATCAAAAAACATAACGTATAACTCAAGAGCAAGGACTTCCTTTCTTCTTCTTTTCACCATTTTCCAGCGACGTTCAACATCACATCAATGATGAATCCAGTGTGGAAGCCGTGGAGACGTTGGAGCAAACGCCGGAGCCATTGTTCCAGAACGCAAACGCGGCCATACACCAAAGAGTTATGGCAGAGGCTCGACTTGCTAACGTGCAAGTTCGTCATCTATGAGACAACGAGTGCGACATGGCTGACGTAGGCATTAGCATAAACGTCGACGCTTCGGAATCCGATCTGTTTGAGCAGAGTGTACAGATGAGGAGATGAGCGAGCTAGACAGACCAAAGCACTAAAGCGCCGCTGCATCATTCCCTTTAGGTAGATTTTGAAGCAAATCCCATTTCACCGCTGTCAGCAGGTACGTGGATGAACAGAATCGTGGGTGGGAATTGACTGAAAACATGTCAATGAATATTTTTTTTTTTTTTTTTTTTACATTTTAAACAAACTCCATAACGAATTCAATTACAAAATAAAGCCTGGAGTCGACTGAATCCGTCACAGGTTAAATATACGCCATTCATAATACGTAAGTCTTCAGGGTGGATTTTGCAAAACCAAAAAGTTAACGTTCCGTCAGATATGTCCGAAAGAATGTGCCGAGTAGGAGGATGCTGTTATAAAGGTTAGAATGTGGACGTGCGAGTTATCAGAGAATTTTTTATCTCACAAGGGAGATGCACTTCTGAACTTTTGAACTGGTATAACTCCCCCTCCCTCCCCCTCCCCCCCCCCACTCTTAACATACACTATTGGATTATTTTTGTTGTTTGTGAGAAAGAAAGAATATCTGCGAAACCCAACACAGCAGTGGAATGTCTTTTGTCTCCGTTATTTCGTCCTCACCTGTATATCCGTACGCACAATTGCGGTTCGTGTTGCAACACGACGCCGTCTAACCCAGAGGGACAGACAGATGCCATCCAGAGCTGTTTATGTATGCGTAGGAATGGGATAAGCGACCTGCGTGTAGTATAAACACCTCGGACGGCTCCTTTCGCCTTGGTCTTGATGCAGAGAAAGATTAAGAGGGAGCACAAGTACGGATTTAAATAACACAGAGTATGTACGCAGGAATCTAAACAATGGTGTCACATTTTTGGTGTACTCATACTCATTGTTCATCACCACATCACCGTGACCAGGAACCCTAACCTCACACAAGGTTGTTCTGGGGTTTTTTCGTGAGGTCGAAGAACATTTATATGAATCGCTTGGATAAGATTAGAAGGTCATGGGTTCGAGCCCCAGCACTGCCAAGCTGCCACTGCTGGGCCCTTGAGCAAGGCCCTTAACCCTGTCTCTGCTCCAGGGGGCGCTGTATCATGGCTGACCCTGCAGTCTGACCCCACCTTCCCAACATAACAGCTTCCATAACAAGTGTAGAAACAATATGAAATCATTTATTTGTAACATTAGACTTTAATATTGACCAATAAGTTCATACGATAACTATTGAAACGCCATGTGATTGGAAACAAAACGTTGGTGTCTGACTCTGACTCAAACAACATTTTTTGGGTCAACTCAGCCGAGATCTGTTCCTCATACACACTTACAGACCGTGACCCTCGTACAGACGCGCACTCGTCTTATCAGCGCCTTATCGGGTCTTGTGCAAGTCTGACAGATAAGCGGCGTTAAACATCTGCATGCTGTAAAGCGATAGAGTAACAAATGTTCTGTTCCCTGACATTCCGTCCCGTCTGGTCTGGATGTTTCACGCATGTTTTTCTCACCCTGCAGTGTGACACGTGTGTCGATGCGTGAGTGTGTGACTCCGTGCATGTGTGGTCGAGTGTGTAGAAGGACAGGGTGCTCGTTATCTCAGCCACTGTGTGTGAGAGACTTGTACTGGCATCTCTGAACCGTGATGTTGACGATGGAAACACCACAGTGAGCTTCCCGGGATCTGATAAAGGATCATATGGCCTGTCCTGATCCCAAATTACAGGTGCAGCTGTGTAAATGAGCGCCAACTGTACAGCGCCTTGCGTAAGTATTCGCGCCCCCTTGAATTTTTTCCACTGTTTACCTGTTACTGAGAACCTGTAACTTGGGATTTTATGTCATGGATCTAAACAATATAACATGTGATTATAAGCTGTGATTGCTTAAGTGTTCACCCCCCCCCCCTCCCCACCCCCACTGCTGTGAAAGCCCTAAATTAGTCCTGGTGCAACCGCTTGCCTTCGGCAGCCAGTTGAATATGAACAGCGTCCGCTTGTGTCTAATTAAATTGTCGTGATATCGCGATACAGATGCACCTGTTCCTGGAAGATGAGAGAGCATACCTATACAGACAGCATGACCAAAGAGCGATCACATCAACACCCAAACATTTTTACTAAAAAAACGAAAAGATTATAGCACAGAGATCGCGCCTGGGGTAAAGGAGGAACGAGTACAGTGATGCTACCACCACCATGCTTCACTGGATGGTGTTCTTAGGGTGCTGAATGACCACACTGGCTGTTTTTCCACTGCATCCTAGAACTGAATCCTAGTTCTGGTTCCTTTTCCACCAACGTGTGAGATGATGTAACCATGACAGCAATAGAATCGACTTTGCCGACAGTGCCAAGTGCGGTTTAACGTCGTCTGATCGGTTGTTCGGTTTGAAGAAGGTTTTTTTTTTTAATTAACGGTGAAATCATTTGAACAAGTTCTAAACATTTTGCTCAGTTTTGACAGAGCATGAGACGGATACAGTGCGTAGAAACACACAGCAAATATCTGTCACGTTGCAGCTAACGTGATCAAAAAACGAAGACGTTTTTTTTTCATGCTTTGTTTATGTGGTTAGCGCGTTTGCCTCACACGTCTGGGGTTGGTGGTCGAATCCCGACTCCGCCCTGTACTCCGGGTACTCCGGTTTCATCCCCCGCTCCAAAGACATACGTCGTAGGCTGATTTCCGATTTGTCCATAGTGTGTGAATGTGTGCAATTGTGTTCTGCGATGGGTTGGCACCCCGTCCAGGGTGTCCACCACCTTGTGCCCCGAGTTCCCCGAGGCTCCGTGCTCCCCCGTGACCCCGTGTAGGAGAAGTGGTATGGAAAATGGATGGATGGATGGATTGATGGATGGAATCTTCACCAATCCTAATGCATATTTCGAAGAATGTGAACGCTCTGAAAAGCCTGAAGTTGTTGTAAAGGTGATTATAAAGACTACTATTACCCAAAGCTGAGACAAAGTACTCGGTCAACGTCATGTTTATATTAGCTCTCATTAATTAAATTAAGAAAAAATTGCATTTCTTCATCTGTTCAAACACACCATGAGTGCTCTTCCTTCATGTCCATGTTTACAGACATGAAAAACATGTTTTGTTTAGGGTTTTTTTTTTTTTGTTTAAATCAATTTCCATCAGTCTTTTCCACATCATCAATAGTCCAACTTTTCCACCTCAGACCAACTTTTAAGTGTTTTTCTTTTTTTTTTCTTTTTTTGGCAGGGTGAGAGGATTTTCCACTCAGTTTTCCTTTTTTTTTTCACTTTGCATAGAAGAACTGAATGGAAACCCCCATCGAGGTGTGTTAACTTCTCGAACGGGTGTAATGTTTTAAAAGTTTTTTTTAAAAAATCTGAGGTGAACGTTTCGACGCTCGACGTGTCGGATCTTAAAGGGTTAAGTGATTCGCCTTTTTTTTTTTTTCTTTTTTTTTTTGACAGAACACGCTTAAATTTCGAACAGCTCCTCTTTTCTCCTCCTCTATCTTCCTTTCATGCCCATAAGTGTTGTAGATGCAGACACGATAATAAATCTTGATCTAACACGCAGCAGGTATGCGACGCAACTGAGAAGCTGGAACACCTGCAGGTTCTTGTTTTATTGCAGGTAAATCACTATCAAACAAGAATGCCAGTTAAAGAGAGATGGAGTCGAGGGCGAAGGTTTGTATTCCCCAATGGGTATAAAGGGAAAATGTCAAGACAACAATACAAAGCAAAAGTCAGCAGAAAATTAGTCTAAAAAGACCTTTTTGCCCGAACCTTCTTGGTCTCCAGACCTGATTTGAAGACTTGTAACAGAACTACTGTCGTCTAACTATCGTGTCTTCAGAGAATACAAAACAAAAGTCACTTTTAAATCTGATTCAGAAAGGGAGACACCGTCTTTGGACTGATATTTTGATTTCCTCAGTAATAAGATCCCAACAATCACTAATTGACAGTTTTTGCTACTTCGTGAAGCAACATCCGTGTCCTGAGGTTGTGCAAACTTTTGAACTTAACTGTAAATGCTGGTGTTCCACAGATTTAGCCTCTAGAGACCGCGTTAGTACATTTTAAGACAAATATACCGTACATACAGTAGAGGTCCAAAAGTCTGACACCATGTTGAAAATCTGGGATTTTATTTTTTTTAATTATTTTAAAATTGGAAATAAACAGAAAGTTTTTTTTTTTTTTTTTTTTTTAGAATTCTGAAATATTTAAAACAAAAGAAATTCAATGTTCAGTATCAGGAATATTTAATATTCAAGATTCGGCACTGTTTCTAGGTCCCAGTATAAGTGTAAGCAAATGTGGGATATTAACTTCTTTGTACAAAAAAGGTCAGATATTCCTCAGGTCTAATCTCTTCTACTGAAGCGTGCGTTCAGACGACGGGTCTGATCTAAAACGAATCATAAGGACGTTCCAAATGCTTAGAAACTCTGAAATTCGTGCAAATGTTTCAAAGATTCTACTTTTTACTCGAGTTGTTGTCAATATCATGATTTGTATCATAATTGTTGTGTTAAATTAGAAATAGAATGCAAAATAGAAGCATTTTCACTAGTGTTCTCAGACTTTTGGACCCCACTATAGGCTGTATATTGGCGTAAGGGTTAGGGTTAGAGTGATTCGTATCTCGGTTATTCTACAATGACCTGAAATAAAAGTAGATCGTTTCCGCAAAAAAATTGTTTCATTCTTGATTTTAGTCTTATTCTTGCTTTTTATTGTATTGTTTGATAATGTTTTATTATTATTATTATTATTATTGCTGCTGCCCATGGTGGGTGTCACGGTTCAAAGATGGATGCGGAAGCAATCGCAGATTTCAAACATTTAATCAACAAACAGACAAAAAACAAAGACACGATAACACGAGGCAAAATACTGCGGCAAACATCGACACGTGGACAAAAGCATGGATAGACAATTACGTGAGACAAAGAAGCAGTGCAAACAGTGGCTACATATAGGAGTGCTCGTTAAACAAAAAAACGTGATACAGATGCAGGTGGTCATGTGACAATGATGTAATATGATGCAGTGGCTGCTGGGAAATGAAGTCCAGAGTTACTTCCTTGATATATGACAGTGGGTCCCTACCTGCACTTGGTCTAAATGCTCACCACAGGTATACCTTTATAATAGTGATGTGGCATTTGTGAATGAGTCATGTGAACATTAAACTCTCTCTTGTCTGCTTGTGTGTGTGTGTGTGTATATATATATATATATAGACGCACAGTATACAAGTCATTTAATTTTGTATCCATAGACAGTGCTGATACTCTTGCGTAATCTACTCTTTTTATCCTAAGATCTGTTTGCTGTCTTATACGGAAATAAAAATACCAACGAATCATTTGGGAGCCAAATGAGTCGAATGGTCTGACTCGGTGAAAAGAGCCACTTTAAAACAGAAGAGCATCAGATAGACATAGACAGATGTCCTAATCACACGTTCTGCTCCACTGTCCTCCTTTCATGCACGTAGGTGTCCAAAACGTGGAGACAATGACTGCAGATTGATTTGACGTGCAGTGAAGATGCTGATTGGACAGATACAGAGGTGAGCTACGTGTCCTGAGGAACACGCGCTCACATTCCAGAGGACGTCTACATCTCATCTCGTCCATCAGTGCGCCGTTTCCACCCTCAGGGACATCCTCCAGTTTTTTATCTTTTTTTTTTGGGTGGGGGGG
>NC_071278.1:2610011-2615011 GCF_023375685.1 Ictalurus furcatus
TAATAATAAATAAATAAATAAATAAATAAATAAATAAATAAGGACCTAATTGTGAACTGGGACTGATCCTAGACAATTTTCATGGATTTTTAACCTTTAAAGTCCAGGTGAAGTGCCTTGAAATGCACAGCGTCATTCGATGTGTTGACGTAAAAGTCAGGGCGGGACATATCGAGTGACTCCTCACCCTTTTTAAATAGCCGATAGCGTTTAGCTTACCTCACTAAGCCGTAGCTGACAGTTAGTCCCATGGATTTTTATAACGTTGGAGGCGGAGAAGCTTTTGTTTGTAATGACGGCTTCAAGACGCTTCCTGTATGAAAAAATTATGGGCCGCAGTATTCAGGTGTGGTTTTGGTCCGTTCTTCTAAACATATTGTCTTTAAATCTTGTTCAGTTGGATTGGAGTCAGGTGATTCGAGTCATTCTAACGCCTTGATTTATTTCTCTGGAACCAATTGAGAGTTTCCTTTGCTGTATGCTTTGGATCGTTGTCCTGCTGGAAGCTCCACCCACGTCTCATCTTCATCATCCTGGTGGATGGGAGCAGAATCTTCTCAAGAATCTCCCGGTAAAGGTTCCATTCATCGTTCCTTCAGTTATATGGAGTCTGTCAGTACCATGTGATGAAAAACAGCCCCACACCATGATGCTTCCACCTCCAGACTTCACTGTTGGTGTAGTGTTTTAAGGGTGATGTGCAGTGCCATTTCACCAGACTACACTCTCCCAGTATTTCATAGGCTTGTCCAAATGAGTCGTAGCAAACTTTAAACGAGCTTCGACATGCCTTTTCTTTAGTAATGGAGTCTTATGGGGTGAGCATGAGCAGTGGAGTGCATTGCCTATTGTTTACTCTGTGACGATGGCACCTGCTGCCTCCAAGTGTTTCTGGAGCTCTTTCCGAGTGGCCCTTGGGTCTTGAGCTACACGTCTGACTGTTCTTCTGACTCCCTGGTCAGAAATCTTGCGAGGAGCTCCTGTGTGTGGCCGGTTGATGACGGAGTGATGTTGCTTCCACTTGCGGATAACGGTCCCGATGGTGCTTACTGGAGGATTCAGAAGTTTTGAAATACGTCTGTATCCGATTCCATCGATATGTTTCGCAACAGTAAGGTTGCGAAGGTCTTGGGAGAGCTCTTTGCTTTTACTCATCATGAGATGTTTCTTGTGTGACACCAAAGTAATGAAAAGCCTTTTTATAGACCATCAATTTACTAACCCAGCTGATATTAATTTGCACAGATAGGGGGTGTAATTATTATGAATTTCAGCTGGTTCCTTGCCTTACCTTGCCTATGAGAACTGCTTTTTCTGAGCGTGTTCAATACATTTTTCCCCGTGTCATTCCACTTTATTACACATAACTTTATTTATGGACTTTAACATTGTGAATTCTTTATATTTCCAGATTTCTTGAGTTAATACTGATGTCTGGTGAAAATTTCATGTGAATTGCCTCATTGGAAATATATTTACTGAGAAAAATGTTGACAGTACGTATATTATGTCGCGCTGTCATAGGAAAAATGAACGCAACTCCACTTCATCACACCCACACCTCCCCTTGGCTGCTTATTTTCCCATAACAGCATGCCCCTAAGTGTTTTATTTCTTACACATAGTGGAGAATTATATAACTCTCTCCAACCACACGCGTGTGTATAGGTAGCATGAGACCAGATAATAAACACAGTGTGTAGCAGTCCGCGTCAATAGCTGCAGAGCCGCTAGAACAAGTGTGTCACGCACATGTACAGGCACGGCCATGTGCTGCGTGTCAGGAGAGAAAAATGTTCTGAGCAGAGCAGGCTGAAAACCGCCGATGCATTCCCCCTCTGTGCACCCCACCTCACACCCCCACACGCCCACCCACACCCCCACACCCAAATTCCCCTTCACATGCAGTGTGTTCCCCTCCACTAGCCAACCGTCCAACCACCCGTCCCCTCCTTTTCTCGACTGCTTTTCCCAGAACCTCATTTTTCCTTCTCGAGCTGCGACTTGACTCAATCTTTCTCTCTGAAAAATAAATAAATAAATAAATAAGTGAAAGGAAAAAACTAGGAAAGAACCCAGTGCTCGGTTTGGTTACACCTAACTACACTCAGGTGGAAAGACAACCTGGAGGAACAGCAAAGTGGTATAGTGAAAAGAAGTGTGAGGCTGAAATGTGTCATTAGTCATCACACACACACACACACACACACACACACACACACACACACACACACACCCTGAATTTAAATTTATGAGCACAAACTTTCACCTAAATACACTGTGTATTGGAGCACATCTGCATTGGCAAACAACTGTGTGCGTGTGTGTGTGTGTGTGTGTGTGTGCGTGCGTGTGCATGCACACGTGTCTCTGTGTGTGCGTGTGTTTCATATTCCAAAAAACAAAAAACAAAAGAAAGGTACGTGCCAGCTCTCAAAGTGAACTCTACAGTGAGGGATACATTGCACACACTTTTGCTTTTTATTGAAAAATTTAGAAGAAAAAAAAATATTTTTTATCTACTTTGTACTCAGAAAACATGAACCAAAAAAAAGCATGTATGACGTTGATAGGAGGAAAAAAAAAAAACAAGTATTAAGACACTATATTAAAAATATAAATATGTAAAGGCTATGTAGAAATAAATCGAGATCTAGATAGGGGTGGCTGTGGATCAGGTGGTAGAGCGGGTCGTCCACTAATCGTAGGGTCGGGGGTTCGATTCCCGGCCCACGTGACTCCACATGCTGAAGTGTCCTTGGGTAAGATGCTGAACCTTGAGTTGCTTCCAATGGCAAGTTAGCGCCTTGCATGGCAGCTCTGCTACCATTAGTGTGTGTGTGTGTGTGTGTGTGTGTGTGTGTGTGTGTGTGTGTGTGTGTGTGTGTGTGTGTGTGGGTGAATGAGACACCGTGTAAAGCGCTTTGGATAAAAGCGCTATATAAGTGTTCTCATGCAAACTGCACCTTGTGTCATTATAACCAGAGTTGCCATCGGTTGAGAAGTAAACAACAACTAGCAAACATCTTGAAGGTGAAGGCGCTTCCTATGGACGACAGTATTCATCAAAACTCGAACGGAAAAAGCTACAGAGCCATCGCTAAGACCTTAAACATCCCAGTCAGTATCGGCTGATCGTCCCGGGACAGGTGCGTCGCACAGGATTTCACAACACAAGCCAAGAGTCACTCGAAAAGAGTCGCAGGACGGCCTGAAAGCAGCAGGTGCGACGGTTACACAGAGAACAATAAGCAATGAACTACACCGCGTCCGTCTCAGTTTCTACACCTCGCACTCTACGACAACTCCTCGGCTCAGGACTCTTTAGGAGCAATGCACGCCGGTCAGACAAAACAAAAAAGAACTCTTAGGCAATAATTCAACTCGTCCTGTTCGGAGAAGGTTGGGTTCTGCGTAGGATCCCAAGAACACCATAACCACAATGAAGCACGGTGGCGGGAGCATCATGAGGCGGCGCAGCATTATAATGTGGTGTATTTACGCCATCGAAGGAAACACGAACGGAGCAATGTAGCGGGATATATTACAGGAGAATTTCATCTCATGGGTCAAGAAGATGGACAACGAGACAAGAAGGCCTCGCATGGCCTGGCCAATGCCCTGAATTGAATCCCATTGAGAATTTATGGAGGATTTGAAACTGCGAGTCTATATCAGAGGCACCCTCCATCGTATAACCTTCTCTTAATTCATTTTAATTCATTCGTACTGTGCAACAGCAATGTGCAGTTGCTCACTTGTGGTGTCTGAATACTTTTTTTCCCCTTATCAATTTTATTTTTTAAAACAATACCTTTTGTTTATGATTATGAATACGTACTTCAAAAGTTAATAAATAAATAAATAAATAAATAAATAAATAAATAAATAAGTGTGTCAATTAGAACTTTGAAAAACATGATATATATACACACTGGAAGTATTTAAAATAAATTTTAAAAAATGTTAAAATTTTTATTTTGAATACTTCTTATAAAATTTATCCTCTCATGTTACTGTATTTTTTTAAAAAAATACATTTATTTCCTAATTTTCCGTTTACAGTATTTATTTATTTTTTTTATTTTGACTGAATTTATTTGCTAATTTTTAAATATTTATTATTCAAATTTTCACAGTATTGATACTCTATACTGTAGTATTGCATATATTTCAACCAGTATTTGCTAGAATATATATTTTGTGTGTGTGTGTGTGTGTGTGTGTGTGTGTGTGTGTGAAACCCACAGAACGCCTCCCAGCCGGAGCTAATAGTTGCACATTCGTTTTATTGGTTTGGTTTATTAATACAGTGGTTATTTTAGCCACAGGGGCTTTCACAGACAACACAAACAAAACAAACAAAAGTTTATAAAACTATAAACATAAAATATAGCTTTCTGGACAATACAATACCTCTGGCTCAGTCACTATTTATACAACGCAAGCATCTGGCACATATATAAACACAGTGGCGCTAATACATTTGCAAAACTCTGGATAGCTTTCTTTCTTTATAAAATGTTTTATATACATTTTTTTTTTATTATTATTTCTTATGAATAATTACCACTGGTAAAATGATGACCACCTTGTAAAACAGGGAGAAGGTGATTGGCTGACCACAGTAAGAGGACATAAACACTGTTGAAATGAGACCACTGAAATACCACGTGTTAAGAGTTACAGAGTTCAGTCCTGCAGCTGAAGTGCCAAAGGTTCGAGCAGGTCGCTAGTGTTCAGTGGTCTGCCTGCTCGCCACCACCGAGATACAGAGGCAGGAGGGAGCGAGACCGGGCCTCGTCTCATTCCTCGTCTCGCCAAGAAATGAGGAAACAAAGAAAGAAAGAAAGAAAGAAAGAAAGAGACCTCTCGTCTCAAAGTGGAACTTTGCTGTATCGGTGGCTACGATCGATAATGAAATGCGCAAGAGGAAAGGAAATGGAAAAGGACAGAAAAGTAGAAATTAAGGAAAGAAAGAATAAAAATAAGTAAAGTAG
>NC_071278.1:2620011-2720011 GCF_023375685.1 Ictalurus furcatus
CGCGGCGGGAACGCACGCAGTAACACTCGGCCAGAGCGATCTGAAACACACCACACACACACACACACACACACACACACACACACGGCGTAACACTTTAGACAAGCGCACGGTGCTTAGCGTATACAAATGGCTTAAACGATGACATAAATATTCAGGGTGTCCCAAAAGTCTGCCTACAGAAGGGAAATGAACCCAGGATGTTCCTTTACTTTTGTTTAGATTGTATACACACTAGCGGTCAAAAGTATGTGGACACGCGACTGAAACGTCTCTCATGATCTTAAAAACCTTTTGATCTGAAGGTGTGCGATTAGACGTGTGAAATATAATCGTGCCGACGTGTTCGTTTCTTTCATTAGAAAACTAACATTATTTTTTATTTTTTTTTTAAACGGACGAAAAGCAGGTGAGAAGAGTCCGGCGTCGGTGTTTAACGGGGGGGGAAAAAAACGTAACGGGGAAAAAAAAAAGAAAAAAGAAAAGATAACGGCGTTCTCCGAGTTCACTAGGACAATAACAATGTCAGCGTTTCCACAAACATGATGAAATCACATCAACTTCCTTCAACTTCAACAGCTTCCTTATCTCCTCGTGTCCCGCAAGGATCCATTTTAGGTCCGTCAATGTTTTCCCTTTATGTTGTGTGCGTCCCCTTGGTAACATCTTACAGAAATGTAATATTTCTGATCACGGCTATGCCGATGATGACGCTCGGATTCACCTTCCAGTCAGACCAGACACTAACTGCCCGCTTGAGATTCTGCTAAAATGCCTTGAAGACATTAAAAGTTGGATGGCGAGAAATGTTCTGCAGTTAAATGGAGGTCAAGGCTTGTTTTTAGGTTGTCCCCGTGTCTTCTTGTCCTGTCCTGGAAGCTCAGATGGTCCACTTGATGGTTCAAAGGTACAAAATCCGTGCTCGTATTAAGTCATGGCTAGACTTGGTAAAAGAAAAGAATAATAATAATAAATGAGGCAACCGGGTTTTTTTTTTTAACAGGGTCTAGAAAGAGGGACCACATTTCCCCCCATTATTGGCATCGCTTCACTGGCTTCCTGTTAAGTTCCATTGTCTGGTCTTGCACCAAAATACATCAGTGACCTTCTTCACCCTTACTCTACATCCAGAGTGCTCAGATCTTCTCAGATCAGTTGCTTTTGTCTGTCCCTCGTTGTCCATGTCAAACTTTGGAATCGTCTCACTTTTCATGCGCGGTCTGATTCATCTTTGGATATTTTTTAAATTTTCCCTTAAATCATAGTTTTATTCTTTAGCCAATGAAAATGCCCGGATGTTGATGTTATTATATTTTTTTTTATTGTTTTTACCTTTTTCTATTGTGCAGCACTTTGGATCAACTTATGATAATAATAATGAGTCTTTATTGATCACGTAGACATTACAGCACAGTGAAATTCTTTTCTTCGCATACACCAGCATGTCAGGAAGTTGGGGTCAGAGCGCAGGGTCAGCTATGATACAGCGCCCCCTGGAGCAGAGAGAGTTAAGGGCCTTGCTCAAGGGCCCAACAGTGGCAGCTTGGCAGTGCTGGGGCTCGAACCCCCGATCTAACCGCCAAGCCACCACTGCCCCAGTTATGCTGTGTTTAGATGTGCTTTATAAATAAATGTTGATTGATCA
The DNA here is from genome assembly GCF_023375685.1 of Ictalurus furcatus. Lineage (NCBI taxonomy): Eukaryota > Metazoa > Chordata > Actinopteri > Siluriformes > Ictaluridae > Ictalurus > Ictalurus furcatus. The sequence goes on from NC_071278.1 coordinate 2,621,657, forward strand.
ACCTCACACTGAAGCAGGAGTCGCACGGTACTTTGGTCTTGTTAGTATTGGCGCCCCTGGTTCCTGGAGTGGTGTAATATTGGAGGAAACCTGCTGGATCTTCAGCAATTCAGTAATACTTTTTGTTCTTGATGTATAAGTTTCAGATCCCTAAGAGACGCCCAGCAGTCTATCATCTTAAACTTGACCCATGTTCATGGGTCGCATGTCCAATAAAACACCAGTTCATGAGTGTAAGTCTATGCAAACCTGTATAAAAACTGTACAAATTTTGATTTCTGAAATCACATCTATCTATCGAAATGCCGTCAGTACGTATCGGAGGCGTGAAGATGAAGCGAATATCTTTTTCGGAAACACTGAAGCGTAATCTTTACGAGCTCTCTCGTCATTAAAACCCGGCGAACGGTGGGAATTTCAGAATCACACCAGAACTATCAGAAAACGGATTTCCGCAAAATCCAATACCTGCTTTTCGGTGGTATTCATTTACACACTCTCCGTTCCTGCAGTGAGTCTCAGGCCGCGGTATCAATCACACTACACGTACAGATCGACGAATCTATTCGCACTGACGTTCATGGAGAAGCGCCACAAATGGCGCGTTCACTGCGGCAGACACGTGTTGTTTTGCCGATGAGAAAGACGCAATCCTCCGTCGTCCGTGTCAGTGAGTCGGATTTGAAGTGTTTTCGAGTTTCAGATCATCTAGCCTTGCTAAATATTTTATAATGAGTAAGGATACAGAGTGCATGTCATTTCTTTCATAATTCACCAAATGGAATGTTGGCTGCGTATAAATAGAGGCGTGTATTTCTATTGTGAACACAACAAACAAAAAGAACAACAGGACACAGCAGGTAAGGACGTTAAGCTGTTGTTATTCTGGGTGTTCCGTGAAGAGATATCATCTCTGGCAGCACAGATCGGAGTGTGTGTGTGTGTGGGTGTGTGTGGGTGTGTGTGCGTGTCTCACTGTTAGGCCCGTAATGATGATTCCTCCAGTGATGAGCATGCTGTCCGGGATGGCCTCCGTCTTCAGATGGGGGTAAGTGATGCTCGAGTCTTCGCAGAAGAATCCCCTCTTGTACGGCTTCACAGTCTTCAGCTCACACGCAAAGAAAGGGATAGAGGCTGGAGAGAGAGAGCGAGAGAGAGAGAGAGAGAGAGAGAGTTTAATTACGTAAAACATTTGCATGAATTTAAATATTCATAAATCTATAATGTTACACTTATGCGACTGTGGAGCTGGCGCCAAAAAAAAAAAAAATGTGCAAACTTGAAAAATCCTGCAAAGAAAAAAAAAAAAGAAAAAGAAAGGTGGGTCTTCAGAGGTCTGCGTCTTTCACGTGTACAAAAACGTGCCTTTTGCCTTCGTGAACATGCAAGTTGTGCCTAAAGAGTGCAGAACACAGGGCGGAGTCGAAGTGAATAGATTGCTTTTATCACCCGCAGCGTGATTTACTGCAGCCCGGACGTCCCTTCAAGAGAAGTCGTGTTCACTGTGGAAATCTATACTACTGAAGGGCAGGTATTAAATTTGCACGAGCTGGTTTTCGCCACAAAATGGCGCAAAATTATCCGCTAGGTTTTAATCGCGAGACGGGGTTCATCGAGAAACGATGCTTTAGTAATATAATCAGGATATTATTCGAAATGACGGCTTGTTTTCCCGGCAGTAAAGTTGTTTACGTGTTCATGTCGAAATACATTCGTATTCTATTTTGAACAGTTTTTCAGCGTCTCACCGCCTTTCTTCACCGTTATCTCTGCGGGTCATTTTCAGAATAACTCTTTCGAGAGGCTGTTTATTATCCAAACTGGACCGCAATATCATTTAGCGCACAAAAAAATTATATATATATATATATATATATATATATATATATATATATATATTGTTTTCTTCTTTGTGGATCTTAGTAAATCAGGGCCTAAAAGTTGAACACACCACATATATACTGTACGTGTGATTATTATTATTATTATTATTATTATTATACGGAAACGCTCCGTATATCCTCACGGCGAAGTTCATTCTGACAGATCTGCTACAGACGCGTTTCATCACCCGTATTATGTGCAATCGGACTGTACTTACGCTCTTCAATCTGTGATTCCTTTGTTTATGCCGAAATGGAGACCTGACATTCCTCACATAACTCACTAAGAGACAGAGAGAGAGAGAGAGAGAGAGAGAGAGAGAGAGAGAAGGACGACAGTGTTGAAGGATTAAGGATGGGAAGGAGACGGTCTTAAAGAAAAGAGCGATTGTGAGTATCCAGGAGGCTGAAACTGAGAATCGATCCCTGATGAGAGGTTTCATCGAAGAGAAAAGAAGAAAACTAGAGGAAAGGGTAAACCCGGTTTGATGAAGTCACTGTGTTATAACCGTACGGCTGAATATCACGGTTTTCATTAAGTGCTCAACGTTTAATACCATATAGATCCTAATAATAATAATAATAATAATAATAAAATGTATGGATTCAGCTATCCGATTAGCACGCTTTAAAAGGATCGCAAGTTGCCTTCAGTAGTTTATGTGTAAGAGTTCATCCTCCCCTATCACATGACATATAACAGCCAGACAGGGTGAAGGCTAATGTGCTTCCTCTCAGACACGTTTGGAAGAAAAAGGCAAACGCAAAAGCACTTCCATTAACTCCATACAAATCTAGAACGCCCAAATAAATAAATAAATAAATAAATAAATAAATAAAAAGAGACATATGGATGTATCCTAAATCTGTCAGGGAGCATCTGTGAAAAACCTTCACAATAAATCAGAAGCTTGAAATGAAGTCTCTTGTTGTCACCAATACATCATTTCAGACCTTCATGATTTCAGAGCAAAGTTCCCGCTCTTTTGTGGTGGAAAGGTGAAAAAATAGGCGGATTAGACACCATTAGGGGTGAAAGGTGGCTCTGATAGCAGATCTGGGATACGGACTGTCGATAATAACGATTTACACCGATCATCCTGTTCAAAAGTTTACACCCCCCATTCCCCTTGGCTCTTGATCTATCGTGTCGTCTTCTCGAGCGTCGGTGAGCGCGTGCACCTTTCGTAATAGTCGTGTACGAGTCCCTCGGTCGTCCTCGCTGTGAAAAGACGGATCTGGACATCATATAGTCTGTTAGAAAGGACTCGAATATGCAGAAGATGCCGGAAAAGTAAAGAATGTGCCGGACCTGGAGGATTTTTCTGAAGAACAGTGGGCAGTTTAACCGCTCAGGACAAACAAGGGACTCGTGAAGAACTCTCACGAAACATAAAGACATCGTGTCGTGAATCATCCGGGTCACGATAATGGAGCGTGTGTAAACTTCTGAACCGGTTCGTTGGTGTAAATTCAGTTATTATTGCGTCTCGTGGACTAGATGTAAACATCTGTAATGTGAAATAGATTATTCAGGGCGGGACTAAATAAAAATAAATAAATAAATGCTCTTATAATTTTATTTGTTTTTTAATGAACATGTTGCAGATTCTGGAAGGCGTATGTGAATTTATGAGCTCAGCTGTGTAATCCCACGCTTCGGTGTTACGCGGAAGACGGTTCTGTTGAAGTCGGGTTCCTCCTCATGATGTCTCGGGAGGTTCTTTCAGCTCGGGCTTGTTCATTAGGGATCTAAATCTACATCTGGATTTCTGCACAGCTGCTTTGTGGAAATGTCTAGGGTTAACCGATAAATAATGCGCTCCCCGTGTCTGCGCGGGTTTCCTTTGGGTTCTCTTAGGGTTTGTGACGGAATGGTCCTTCCAGCTTGTATTCCCGCCTCACTCACGATGCTTCCGGAATCATCTCCAGCTGCACCGAGACCCTGACCGGGAAAAAGGGCTTACTGAAAGTCCGTGAGCGAGAGATTTCTGAATAAACCGTCCCTTAGAGGGAAAATGACACTTTCACACGTGACTTTGTGAGTAGTAAGGATCGCATCTGGGGAAACACGTGAAGCTACACGTGACCACTTGGGAGAAATGAATTGTGTAAAATTAGAGGGAAAAAATCCCGCATGAGAAAAAAAATGAACGAATGTCTGGAAAAAGCACGCGTGTGAAATCCCCGGTGTGAAGAGTATAAAAAAAAAAAAACGCACGCTTATTCACACGTGAAACACGTGTGACTTTCCTGTAAGGGGAAATTCTGAAATTCGCAGCAGGAAGGAAAAAAATACATTCCTGCAACATTAATGATTAAACGAAGCGGCTCACTCGACTGCACCTGTTACCTGAGCCGTTTCCTGTCGGACCCTGATAAGCAGACCGCGGGGAATTCTGGGAAGGCCAGGCTGCTCTCAAGGTCCGAGTCGAACTGAGCAAACACACGCCACAGTAGGTAACGCGCGGAAGCCGTGAGTGCGTACTGTATGTGCAGATATGTCGGGTGTGTAGGAGAGACTCTGACAGAGAGAGAGAGAGAGAGAGAGAGAGCGAGAGAGAGATAGAGAGAGAGAGAGTGTCACGGCGAATTCCAGCTCGCTTTCTCAGAAAACTCTTTCCCTCTTTTTCTCTCCTGACCTCGTTCGGTCCCATGCCCTCTCTCCTCAGAGCTCGACCCACAAAGAGCATGGGATTGATCATTAACCCTCCCCTCATTCCCTCACCGCACCCTTTGGAACTGAGCCACACACACACACACACACACACACACACAATGGCAGGGAAGCTCTAGGAGTACGTGACTGTGAAGCGTGCACAACATAAATAACACAACATTTAACTTTTACTTAAAACACACACACACACACACACACACAGTCTGGATCAATAGAGTAGACTGGACGTGGATTCTGTAAGGAATAAAACACTCGTGTGTCGCGCTGTCACAGGAAACTAATCCCTGACGCGGTGGTTGTAATGAAGTTACTGTCGTGTTCAGTAGCCTGAAGCGGATTCATTTCCCGTAACAGCATGTCCTGAAGTGCTTTATTCCTCTCGTACCACAGCAACGTGTCGACGATGACAATATCTCATTTATTTAAAAAAAAAACAAGTCGTACTTTTTATCTGTTTATAGTTACATAGCTCATATCCATGAAACTATCTATCACTATAACCAGCAGCTGTAAACAGTCGTTCCCACACCGGCCTCTCGTTTTTCTCTCTTACGACGTGAAAACACACACACACACACACACACACACACACACACACAGCTCGTCGCGCTACTGAGAAATCGCGAAGCGTGAATTCTTCTCTCCTGAAGAGTTTCCTGTGACAGAGAATGTACAGCTTCATCATCTGCTTCCTGTCCTTCCTCATGCAAAGAAATGTTGTGGTTCTATCTGCAGCTTTACTGCGGAAGTAAAACCAGCACATGTCTGATTTCCAAAAACAACAACCATATTACGGTGAAATGTTCGTGTAGTCACATTTAATGGGTTGAGTCTGCTCTCAGTTACCAAAAACATAAAAAACACAAAAAGGTTTGATTTCAGAATATTTTGGAATTTGTCTCTGATGATGACTCACGGTTCCACCCTCGTTCATCGGTTCAGTCTATAATATAATCACGGGAGTATACAGTAGTCCATGTTTCCATATTTAGTGGACTAGTTCAACAAAGACTTCATGTTAAACCATAATGAACTTTCTTTTACTCTCACACTATCCGTCGTGACCCAGATGAGGACGGGTTCCCTTCTGAGTCCGGTTCCTCTCAAGGTTTCTTCCTCGTATCATCTCAGGGAGTTTTTCCTCACCACTTTCTCCACCGGCTCGCTCAATAGGGATAAATTCACACGCTTAAAATCTCTATCCTGTGTTTATATATTTCTGTAAAGCTGCTTTGAGACGACATTCGTTGTTAAAAACGCTACACAAATAAAACTGAATTGAATTGAATTGAATTGAATATTTCATCCCACTGTCCCTTTGTGTCCAGGTACAGAAGGGTAATAAATACTGACTCTGACTGGCTCCAGAGAGGAACTTTCTCCTTATTGAGCCTTATGAGCCAGTCATGGACATCTGTTAGCCTTGATCAGAGTGTGGTAGGTAAAGCTCTCCTCCGAGCGCTGAAACCTGACGTGGAATGCTGGTATAAGAAAATAATCAACAGCAGTTTGGTGTGACGAAGCAGTGTTAGTGTTCCCATTCCAAACAGCACTATTTTCACATAACAGCACACCCTACGGTGTCATCATACTCGTCATTTTATCCGTTTATAGTTACAGTTTATCGTATAGCTAAAAAAAACAAGCTTCTCATGTTACCAAGAAACTACAAAGCGTAACCTCCGAATTGGACACGCCAATCAGCCTACAACACATGTCTTTGGACTGGAGGAGGAAACCGGAGTACCCGGAGGAAACCCCCCGAAGCACAGAGAGAACATACACAGGGCGGAGCCGGGAATCAAACCCCCGCCCCTGTAGGTGCGAGCCAAACGTTATTTATATCCACTAAGCCATAGTCATACACGAATACATCAAGGATAGACGCACAACATCCAACCGGAGCCGAAGACCCAGGCCCCGCCCGCGCTATTATACAAATATGAATATTATTTCATTCCACTGTTACTCCTCTACCGTGAGTATCCTGTCAAGAATAAAGTTACTGAAAGTCTCCGAGAGAAAGTCCGACTCGTCCGTTCGATGTGTTTTAATAACAAAGGAAGTATTTATTTATTTTTTAAAACATTAAGGGAGAAATAAAGTTTTATAACAGAGTATAATCGGTACTCGGAATAATGAGCCGCATTCCACCATAAAAAAAAAACCCCAAACAAACAGAAACATATTTTAGGAATGGATATTATATACGTCAATAAAAAGAGAAAGACGCAAAGAAAAGCAGAGATGGAGAGAAAGAAAGAAAGAAAGAAGGAAAGAGAAAGAGAAGTGACAAACATGTCTGCTTTGAGTCAGATCCCTCACTCAGTACCACTGCCAGGAACACCACATGTTCCACAGAGCACTTCTCTCCTGACCTCGTTAAGCTCTGTGTGTGTGTGTGTGTGTGTGTGTGTGTGTGTGTGTGTGTGTGTGTGTCGGAGGGGCTCTGATAGACTATCCGATAACGTCTCTGCACTACCTGCTACGGTTCTGTAGTTCATTAAAATGGAAGACACTGAGCCTGCTGAGGAAAAACGACTGCCCTGGGTCAAGAGAGCCGCCTAATTACGTTATTTAACGAATGCACAGGAATAAATTAAGTTATATAACCAACCGATACGATTTCAGGCTGTCGGCCATTTCTCTGTAAACTATGTACAGCGGGAGGAGAATCAGTTACTCGCAGATCATCGGCTACTCGTGAAGTAGACCAATGACAATTGTTTGTAAAGTGAACGTGAACACCGTAAAGTTTATAAAGTGCACCAATAACTGTGGAGTCAAACAGACTAGCAGCTGTTTGTAAAGCAAAAACAATCAGAAAGTTTGCAAAGTTCATTTTTACAGCGAATTTACAAAACGGCCAGTTGGTTTTCACTCTATGAAGCCGTTGTAAAACTTTGTAAAGTTGTAAAGTGAAATAAACCTGTGGACGTTTATGAAGGGAAATACCTAACTTTATCGTAAGGGGGCGGTAACATTTTGCAAGCTAGTCGTAAAGTAAACCGCTAACTGTTTGGAAAGTAAATCAAACCAATATCAGGTTGTAAAGTAGGCCAACAGCTGTTTGTAAAGCAGAATGTGAACTGTTTGTAAAGTAAATCAAACAAATATCAGGTTGTAAAGTAGGCCAACAGCTGTTTGTAAAGTAAAACCGACCGGCAACTATAACGTGCATAAGAACGTAAAGCAGAGTAATAACTGTCTTCAAAGTGAAACTAAACTGTAAACATAGTAAGAGTTATTGAGTAACGGGAACAAATTCCTGTAAAGTAAAACAGAACTTGTTTATAAAGTCAAATAAACCAATTACTGTTCGTAGAGCAAAATATATCAGCAATTGTTTATAACGTAAAAACCAACCAATAATTGTTTGTAAAGTAAATCAGACTAATATTGGATTGTAAAGTAGGTCAACAGCTGTTTGTCAAATCAGACTATTCTTTTTTTATTCAAATCGACCTACACCTGTAACGTAAATGAGTGTAAAGTAAAATTCAAATTTAAAAAAATGAAACTCAACCCCGAAGTATTTGTAAGCTAGTTAAAACAAACACATAACTGTTCACAACTGTAAAATCAATCAGTATCTGTTTATAAAGTAAAGCAGAGCAATAACTTGTTGTAAAGTAAAACTGAACAGTAAAGTTTATCAATTAAACAGCACAAATAATGTGTCGAGTAAAAGTAATAAAGTTCACTGTGAAGTAAAACAGACCCGGTCCCTTTGGCAGTTTTTACTAGTAACTGTTTGTATAGTAAAATCGACCAATCACAGCTTCTAAACCGGCTGCAAAGTAAAACTGCGTATTCTTTCCTACTGTAGCTTTTAAAACTGAGACCCTGTGCCCCTTTTAAACACTTTATCCATTCATCCAAGCGCAGTATTTCCGTCAGGAAGTGTTTATCGAATTGAACCAGGTGTTCGAAAATGACCACCAAACAACAGCAGTAATCTCTGTGAAACATGAACGCTGATACTTTTGGCAGTTTTCCAGCACACGGTAGTGAGAAGGACCTTCACACCTGGTTATCAGTACAGGTTATTAGCACACCTGTAGTGTAAACTGGAGTGAACGTCACTTTAACCACTTTAACACTGGAGCTGTTCGAGTGACATTATGCCACGTAACCTCACTCGCTTCTTGTCATCTGATGCATGCAGGATACTTTCCGCTAAACTTAGCCTCTGTCTCTATATATAGAGAGAGAGAGAGAGGCTATTAGTCCACATGTCAGACCCAGCTGTTAGAGAAACAGAGTGTCAGTCAGGTCAATGTCAGAACACAGGGAACGCAAGCCGCCTACTGAGAGAAACAAAACAACATGGGCCCCAAAACACAGCCCTGAGGTACACCGCTCGACAATCCTGCAGAGTTCAGCTGCATCCTTAAATACATCTTTCTGAGATAATTCAAGTCGAATGACGAATATTAGATGCAAAACTGTCAGGTCTGTGCTGTAAGTACACTTCACTGGGTTGGGCTTTAACAGTCAGGATAAGCTTTCCTGACACATCTCTGTTAATTAACGTCGCCAGAGGACGTCTTTAGTAATGATGATTGATTCACTCATTGTTGTTAAGGTACAAATTCGCAGTATTAGATACGCCTCATTTTAATTACAAAAAAAAAAAAAAGATTGTTTTGAAACTGTTGTAGGGGGCGTGGCCACACGTGTTGTGCCTTATAAGTGTGCTAGGAAATCATTGCTTCTCTGTTGTTCTGAGATCCAATTTCAAACAGGCTATGTCACCTAAACGAGGATGGTATTAAGATGATCTACGCAAAAAATAAAAAAATAATAATAATAATAAAAGATTTTAAGATGAATAAGAATAAATTCATAAATAAACAAACATTTTACACTTGAAACACAAATGAAATGCAGAGCGGATTTCTGAATTTTCAAGTAATGTTTTTTTTTTTTTTTTCCCCGGAAAGTTTGCATTCTTAATAATGAAATTACATAACGTTTGTCACGAATTCGGAGGAAGGTGGATTTAAGCGCAGGCGTAACCTTTATTAAAATCCTACATTTTCCGACAGGATCGCGGTCGAAAGCGGGCAAAAGTCCAAGGATCCGACAATACAGGAAAAACAGGAATAAACACGAGAAAGCAGAAAGGTCGCAACCAAGAAAGCACTCAGGAAATAACGCTGAGAGTCGTTAACTGTTAAGATGGCTAAGACGTCGCCAAGAACGGCAATGATTGAGTTGTTTAAATACACAAAGTTCACTGAAGATAAACAGGAAACAGGTGTGTTAGTGTTTAGAGACTTACGTGTGTCGTAAAGTCCGGGTTGGATTCGGGTCAGGACGAGGAGTGGGTGGCTCGTGGGCCGGCAGAGGAACATGTTTCGAATTAAACGTATTTCAGCAGTCAGAGAGAGTCACGTTTTAAAATTCAAATGGATTTTTCAGAGTCAATAATTCAGATTCAGATATTCAGAAACCTTTATTCAGGTTTGCTCAGAAAAAGACAAGGCCAATCCAAGTCTGGAATCAGAGACTATGCTTTGACTGGCTGGATATTGGTTCATTGAAATAAGACACGATATGACCAAAAGTATGTGGACACCGGATCATCACACCCATGTGAGGTTCTTCTCCAAACTGTTACCACAGAGTCGGAAGCACACAAACGTATAGAATTGGAACTAAGAGGCCCAAACATGATCCAGCATGGCAGTGCTCCTGTGCACAGAGCGAGCTCCATGAAGACACGGTGTGTGAAGGGTGGAGGAAGATAGAAGATCTCGAGTGTCCTGTACAGAGTCCTGACCTCAACCCTACTGAACACCTTTGGGATGAACTGGAACTGGAGTCTCCTTACATCAACATCAGCCTCACTAACGCCCTCGTACCTGAATGATCACGAATCCCCACAAGCCACGCCCTGAAATCTAGAGGAACACCTTCCCAGAAGACAGAGTGGAGCGCACTCTAACAGAAAAAGGGGAATAACTACTCACAGAACTTAAATCAGATCCAAGTCATGATTTTCATACCATGACTCACAGCGCATTGTAATATCTTTTCATTTTTTAAACACGTTTCTGGCAACGAGCTTCACAATCTGGCTCTGTGCACGTCTTTGTGTACATACTTCTGTATGCTAGCGCTAGCGCTAAAGTAAACTGTTCGACACAGTCAGATAGACCAAGTCGTAGTCACAGCTAATGGCCTCGGCATACTTCAAGTGGAGACGACGTTCTGCTGGCTTCCACGCGCGAAGGTTTCGCTCGCCGCGTCGTACGCATGACAAAAGGACAGCCGGGTGGACCCTGTGGCCGTACCCGCCGCATGATCAAGCCTCTCACCGGTTCAAGAAACACACCAGATTCTCTAGTCTGTCTTGACTTGACTATGAACTGCAACTAGACTCGTATTTGCGTATCTATCTATATATTTAAAGACTCAGACAGCGACTTGGATGTTGGTCTGATGCGTAAATCAATAAATAATTGTTTCCTTGAACTTGAAAGCAGCTGACTTGAAACTCCACTTGGACTTGAGGTTAAGTGCCCTGACTACAGCGCTGCTTCTACTGCAGGCCATTCAGGCAGTAAATAATTCTGAAAATGGTATTGACCTTCACCGAACACACAAGTCTGCCTCACAGTTTCTTGAGGAAATAAACATGCCTTTATAGCGTAGTGACTCACTATGAGGCAAGATGAAGATTTTTGGGGCTTTTTGCACATTCATACAGCTGAGGGTTAAGGGCCTTGCTCAAGAGTCCGACAGAGGAAGCTCGGCAGTGCTGGGATTTGAGCTCACGTCCTTTTGAGCACAAGTCCACCTTCTTAACCTCTGAGCCACTATTTCCACCGTTTGATGGAGAAAAAAGTAAATTGTTCATAATAACTGGACTCTCACCTTCATTTCTCAGTTAAGTGACAAGAGGTTTTGCTGCCTATGTCAGGTTTTAAAATTTTTTTTTGTTAAGACTATTCCCTTCATTCTTCTATTCTGTTGGTTCAAAGGTATTTAGGATGAATATCAGAGCCAGATGTGTAATATTAGAGTTGAAATGCACAAGTACAGCGCTGCCAGGCATTGGCCAGGCTGAGAACTCTGGCATCCTCACTGCACGTACTGTTACTGAAAGCCAATAGGTTGTTATAGAGATCGTGTAAAAAGCGCAGGAATCATGTGACTTTAACACACACACACACACACACACACACACACAAAGAGAGCACTGAATAGATTTTCTGCGATCGGTGCTAGATTACAGAGAACTGGGTCATTCAAATCCGAAGATGTTTTCGATTGCATCACAGTGTGTCAGGACAAGCTGATAAACTCCCGCACGTGAACGAGTGATCCTTTACAAATGAGCGTCACGCACGGTATTAATATAGCCTTGCGTTGAAAGTGTAATCGAGTAGCTGAACTGGCCTCGTTTCAGACTGGAAAGAAAAGAAAAGAAAAGAAAGTAGCAGTCCGGGGGGGGGGGGGAACAAAAAAACAAAACAAAGCAAAAAAAAAACTAACTAAACCGAGTGAAAGTTTAAGGTTGTAAAAATTAATTACAAAAAAAATCAAATAAAAAATGAAGCAGAAATGGTCACTCTGCATGACAGCTGTGGTTATAACCTCTCAGCAACCGCAAGCATCAATTCATCATGGTCTCGTGTTCAGCGTGTGGAAGGAGAGGCCTGAGTCGCAGAGAGACACTGCGGAAAGATTAACGGCTCTTACTGGCGAGCCGGGTTTATCCGAAGCGCACGGATAATGCACCTAAAGCGCGGTGAGAGACAGCTGGGGGTCTCTTAACTCATCATTCATAAGTCGGGCCGAATCGATGATATTGACAGGGCTGCATCCAACAGGCTGTTCCATTAGTGTGTGTGTGTGTGTGTGTGTGTGTGTGTAGTCCCGAAAGACTGGAGAAAAAATGGCAGTGGTTTGTACACAGAGTGCCGTCCTCTCCCACTTCACGACAAGCCTCTAAACCGACCGTGTTCTGTCTCGCAGATCAGACGGAAAACAGAGGAGAGGAGACGAGGGGAGAGAAGACAGAGAAAGAGACCCATGAGAAGAGACAGAGAACAGAAGAGAGCACGAGGAAGGGGAAAGAAGAAAAAAGAGAGGAGAAGAGAGAAACGAGAGAAGAGAGGAAAAGATAACGGAAAATCAGGAAAGAGAAGAAGAGGAGAGAACGGGAGAGAAGACGACACAGGAAGAAAAAGAGACGAAGGGAAGAGAAGAGACGAGAAGACGAGGGAAGAGAAAACGGAAAGGCGTGAAGCGAAGGAAAAGAACAGAGAATAGGAAGGCGAGCTGAGGAAAGACAAAAAGAGGAGAGAAGAGAGTGAGAATGAAGAAGAGTGTGTGGTGTGGAAGCGAGAGAGAGAGAGAGAGAGAGAGAGAGAGAGAGAAAGGAGGACGCATGTGTCTTTAAGAGAACGTTCTGTTTCTAATTCACACTTCAGTACACCATAGCACAGAATGAGGTCACCACGAATCAAGAACAAAACAAGAGGAGGAGAGTGAGACAGTGAGAGTGAGACAGGCAGAGAGAGTGAGACAGAGAGAGAAATACAACTTGCACTGTACACTGGGCCCCAAATCACACACACACACACACACACACACACTTTTAAAAACTATAATAAGTAAAAAAATATATATAAGTTTTAAGAAATAATTGTATAATTTAAATATATATCAGATAACACCAGGATCATCCATCCATCCATCCATTCATGCATCCATCCATCCAATCCATCCATCCGTCCATCCATTCATCCATGCGTCCATCCATTCATGCATCCGTCCATCCATCCATCTATTCATGCATCCATCCAATCCATCCATCCGTCCATCCATTCATGCATCCATCCAATCCATCCATCCATCCATCCATTCATGCATCCATCCAATCCATCCATCCGTCCATCCATTCATGCATCCATCCAATCCATCCATCCGTCCATCCATTCATCCATGCATCCATCCATTCATCCATCCGTCCAACGGATGGATGAATGGAAAACATAACAGCCATATGTCTTGCCATGGACTCTACGTACTACGAATAAGAGTGTGTGTGTGTGTGTGTGTGTGTGTGTGTGTGTGTGTGTGTGTGTGTGTGTGTGTGTGCGTGTGTGTGTGCGTGTGTGTGTGTGTGTGTGTGAGAAGAACGGCAGTGGTGGCTTGACAGTTACGGCTCTGGGCTACTGATCGGAAGGTCGGGGGTTCAAGCCCTAGCACTGCCTAGCTGCCCCTGTTTAACCCTCTCTGCTCCAGGGGGCGCTGTATCATGTCTGACCCTGCACTCTGACCCCAACTTCCTGTCATGCTCTGGTATGCGAAGAAAAGAATTTCACTGTGTTGTGATGTATACGTGATTAACAAAGACTCGTTAAGGACGCGAAAGTTCGTCATTGAAAAGTAGAAAATTCAGCCAAAACATTTAGGGAAATTTAGCGAAACACTTCAGAGAGTGAAATGCCTTCTGACAGCTCTAACAAACAACAAATCAGCGCTGTCCTAACAAACTTTCAACACACACTCACGCTGTAAACTCCGTCTAGCATCACCACAGAAACCACCAGTTCTACTTTCACAGAGCTCCACACACACGCCACACACACGTCAGCCAGCCACACGTACCACAGAGGCAGAGCTGCAGCTCAGGAACCGGCGCAGGACATGACCACAGTTAACACTCAACCAAGTGACCCACCCACACACACACACACGCACACAACCCGTGATTATACAAGACCACACAACTACTGCGCCTTGGCCCAACAAGAGCTGTATTTTGCAAAAGTAAGTGTGTGTGTGTGTGTGTGTGTGTGTGTGATACATTCACATCACGATGCACATTTTTTGGACATTTTTTGTATAGTCAGGTGTGACACCACTGTTCCTCGATATAACAAGTACCTGTTACATTTTTTTCTCCCGATGATATCACTTTATTTCTCTCTTTTACTCAATCGAGACTCGTCCTAAATCTGAACGTTATCGTTGCTATAGTAACAGCTTACACAGGGCAGACGCTCCACGTAATCTAACCCTAACAACGAACAGATTACAAACATGTCGCTTTCATTGTGAACGAGAGCTGGCGACTTCCAACGCTGTGGGCGTGTCCGGCGACTGAAGTGAAGTTGAGAAAAGTTCGACTTTGGGCAAATTTGGAGCGATTCGCTCGGTGCAGCGACTACCAACGGGACTGAAGACAGCAGAGCGCACGCGGGCCGTGATCCGCCATGCTGCCTGCGAGCCCGAATTGTTTCGCGGACCCAGACGCTCGCGCTTTCGCCAGAGATACAGTGGGCAGCCGCAATGGCAAAGAGCACACGCTGCTTCTCCTTCAACTCGTAGGATATGATGCACAAACGTTCTCCCTCCAGAAACTCTCAGCCAATCAAAAGAGGAATGCTAGTTGCGCCACCCACTGGCAACCAGCAGTAGTATCAACGCCTACTGGCGACTTCACAGTACAGCGACCGGTGACAATAAAAAAAAACCCTATCCCAGGGAGCATGGGGTACAAGGCAGGTACACCCTGGATGGGGTGCCGATCACATCACAGGGCACACTCATACACTACGGACATGCCGATCAGCCTACCATGCATGTCTTTGGACATGGGGGAGGAAACCGGAGAACCCGGAGGAAACCCCTGCAGCACGGGGAGAGCATGCAAACTCCACACACACAGGGAATCAAATGGCGGGAATTGAACCCCCAACCCGGGCGGTGTGAGGCAAACGTGCTAACCGCTAAGCCAACGTGCGCACACGCCAGGTGATAATAAATAAAAATTGAAATTGCTGTGGTATAAGTGACATGAAACACTTTTGGACTATTATAGGAAAATAATCAGCTTCGAGGTGGTAACAATGACACCACTTCGAGGTGGCTTCATTTACACCAACCCATCGCTGATTACTTTCATTTAACAGCACGACATGGAGGGTTTTATTCTTGACTTATCAGCACCACGAGGCTCAAATCCTGCTACAATCACAAACCAGCCTTGAACAAAGCAGAAGTGAACATTTCTACAACTCTCCCCCTTGTTTGGTGTCTCATTGCTACCAGTACACAAACCCATGGCTTGCTCGTGTACAGTACGTGGACTTTCCGAGAGTGGCTCGGTGCTCATCGCATCGATCAGACATGGATCATTGTGGAAAATTCTGAAACGCTGTGATGAATTCATTGCAGGTGCATGGATAACGCCACGCGTCTCGGCCCGGATCTGCTGTCGTTTTGAGGTTTCCGTGTGCCTCTGCGTTTAGTTTAGTACGTTTAGTGAACTGCTTGTCTCGTAGCTGTCACGTTTGCTTTTCCGTATTCGTGTTCTTGGTTTCGCAGGCGTGGTGGTGCACCGCTCATGCTGCTGATTGATATATACAGAAGAACTGTTATTATGTAAAGAATGGAGATTCCGACATGTTACTCAGCCTTTTAGTTAGAGTAGTTCATACTACGAACATTCAGAGGGTCTACTTTAGAAGTACGAGTAGGCCAGGTTTGTATTTCAAGTTATATACTCTATCGTATCATACTGAACGTAAAGCCACAAAGTACAAAGCCGTAATCACTGGGTTAAGGGGCTGGAAGTTTAACCGTTCTAACAATTATAATTAACAAGCTCGTGAAATCAGATGTAGCTAATTTATGGAACTTGGGACAATGAATAAACGTGTCGTGCTTATTGCACCGTGTTGCCAGATTAGAGACTTAATGTGGTATGCCATGACTGAACGCCGTCAGAGACAATGCCTGCTGAATCTCAGCCAATCAAATAAAAGAGAGGAGGCGGGACTTACAGCACCACGATCTCCCCTCCAAAAACGACGCCCCACGGAGACCATAACGCTATAATTATCTGTTTATTCGTTACAGCCAACTACCCACTACAACGTTGGTAGTGATCGTGATTTGGAAACTTCGCTGTACGCTGACACTTGCTTACAGTGTGCGTGTTACCGTGGTTACCCTGATTTATCAGCTATTGGTCACCGTCTCTCTGTCTGCCCGGCATGTTTCGACCAGACAACGGGCGCCTTTGTAGAAAAGTCCGGAAGCTAGAAGAGATTGAATATTAGCTGGCGGTGATTGGGATCTGAGTGCCACCCCTCGCAGCGCTGTGTGAGAGGGGGTGATGGGAGATCTCTTGTCACTGGGTGTTCTGTTTAGTCTGCCCCGATCCGCTCAGGACAGACAAATCACACCAAGAACAAAGACACGACAGAGAGACAGAAAGAGAGAGAGGGGGAGAGGATAAGGGCAAGAATCAAAGATAAAGACCATCCTTCACATCACTAGTAACCCTATCTCTCATCATCTGAGGCTTCACACACACACACACACACACACAGAGATTTAATGTTTGGCAGGAGACGCATAAGAGACAGACAGTGCTTAGGAACATTCCCGCTAAGTTAGTAAGCTAGGCATTAAGTGGGCGCCTTCTCTGAGGCGCAGTGAAGTGGGTGTGGCCTCTGTGTTTCAGACCCAGTCCAAGGAGGTGTGGCCTCTGTGTCTCTGTCCCAGATTGGGAGGTGTGGCCTCTCACTCCTTATCTGTACCTTTTCATGTGAATCACACGGGGACACCCTGAAACAGCTCTAATACCCCAATACCGGTGGGTTTTATATGAATGTATTCTGCGTTCTTCGAGTCTTTGATCATGTATCAACACGTACACATCATCTCATCTCACACACCTGGCGCCAGTTCCTGGAAAAGGTCAGCATCTCTGCCAGGTACTTTACTTTCGGTTTTCCAGTTAGGAAAGAAAAGCTTCACACATTGGAAGAATTGTGCGGCTATGGGAGAAAGAAAAGGAGTCAAATAATGAGGCAAACAAAAGGTGCAGCTGAAGCGGGGGATAAGCTCCAGCATACCAGAGTGACTCGAGTCGAGTCCAGACTTGTATTCCAAAGTTGTTAAGGCACACAAACATCTGCCAGTAAGGTTTATTTTTTACAGCTCCAGACTTGATGAATGTGTGTGTGCGGTAGGACCTGCATATTTAAATGTTGTTAAGGAGATAAAATGTCTGTCTGGTATAATTTGTCAATTACCGTGGTCTATTTTCGCAGAAAGACACAATTTGATTGGCATGATAGACCTTGTATGGAAGGGGGGGGGTGGCTTGGTGGTTAACACGTTTGCCAGGGTTGGGGGTTCGATTCCCATCTCCGCCCTGCAACCTTGCGTGTTCTCCCTGTGCTTCGGAGATTTCCCCCAGGGTACTCCGGTTTCCTCCCCCAGTCCAAAGACATGCCTTATAGGCTTACCGACATCTCTAGATTTTCCGCAGTGCATGAATGGGTGTCTGAGTGCGTGTGTGGGTGTGTGTGTGCCCGGCGTAAATCCCTGTTTTCGCTATAAGGAAACGTTTACCATGCAAAATTCCTGTTCGACGTGCTGTTCGCACTCTAAACCATATGTATGTAGCTAGAAATCTGTAGAGTTAGTGATTTGCACCGTACAGTTGTTCAAAATAGTGTCGTGTTCGTGACCGTGCTTGTTTCCCGAAAGCACGGGGACATCTTTGATTGAACAAACCGATAATCTTCTGGAACCTTAATATCGTCTGAGTGATATCAATACAGCGATGTATCGGTCAAGTCTTGAGCGACGTGTGCAGAAGGATTCACCTGAGGGGCTCTGACGGAGGCGGATCTTCATGCGTAGGGGGAGAAAGGACAAATAAAAACCGGGGCGGGAAGAAGAGGGGCCGTGTGGATCGAAGGCGGGAAGAGAAGCAGGAGCCAGGCCGACTTAATACGGCGGAGTTCTCTGAGAGCTAAAGAACGTCGGCGTTGTAAACACACACGAACCGGGGCAGATGCATATTTGCAGAACTAGTCAGGTGTAGGTGGAGTGAGATAATTGCAGGTCTCGGGCACTTTCCTGGTGACTGGAATCCTCTCACTTGTCGTAGGGAGGAGACACGGCGGCTTCCTCTGCCCTCAGGTCCTCAAATCGTGTCCCCCGTCCTCCTCGCAGGATCGCTCCACGCATTCTCACACACACTCAACACAAGCCTCAGGTCGTGTCCTTGTTCAGACCTGTCTCACCGCTTGAAACGGGTTCAGGATCAGGACTAATCACCGAGTGTGTTTACCTGCACGTTAATAATCCGATTGTTATCTGATTACAGCAGATCGTCCCGACAGGTATGTAAACACCACACTACAGTACTTACTACAATAGAATTAACGGATTTGAGGAAATCCGATCTGAGTACCCGGATCCGATCCCAAAAGAAGCGTGCCGGTCACGTCAGTGTACAGGGTTCATCTGCAGTTTTAAACGTGCTGTGAAGTTGTGCAAAGGGTCGACCACCGAGCCGCGAACCACCTGTTAGTACTAAAGAGGAAATGCAAGTTTGGTAGAGAAGACTTTCATAAATGTAAGTTTCATTTACATGAATGAAGTTCTGTAGCGTGTAATTCCGGTAACAGCCACCGAAAGCGCCCCTTCAACTTGGGGTAGTCTTCTCAACTACCGGTCCCTTCCCTGTCTACACAGTGACGTCAAATCAAGATGGCCGCTCACACCGCGAACAGCGTAAAGTACCCCTTCTCTGCTTTTAAATGAGTTTAAAGCCGTATTTGCAGACACGCCACGTGGTTCAATCTATAACACTGGCCGTGCTCATCGCTGCTTCGAGAAGGTTGAGGTAGCTTGTTGTTAATGCTACTCGCTATCGTCTACTCGTGCTGCAATGTCAGTCCGGCGTGTTGCGCGAACGTTTAAAGGTTACTACACCAGAGCAGAACTAACAGCCACTCAAGCCTGAGAGTATAAAAGTGCACTCAAGTGAGCTTTTTTTATGAGCGTTACGTGTTCTCACAGAACAAACAATAGACAGACTTTACGTGGAGGCGTCCACGAGCAACGTACCGAGGCTGGAAAAGACGATGTTATAACTAGCACGTGACTATTTACCACGTAAATTAGACTTTTTAAATCGGATCTTTGTTTTAAGAGGAATCCGCATCGACACGTGCATCAAACGACATGGGAATTATGTGAAAAATTTCAAGCTGATACTCTTTTGCGCCACCTATTTTCAATAAACAATGCGCGACTCAAATAATTACGCAACTGATTTACACCTGGTTTTGAACCGCAAAAAAACAACAACGGGTGAGGATAATTTCCCAAATTTCAGAACATCGAGGGGTGTATATATATATATAATATAATCAACCACACTTCCCATTTCCCCTCCCTTTATTCAGCGACTTCTCACTTTTTGCACGATCCTCCCTCATGAATATTCATGAAGGGAAGAAGCGCACTTCATGTATGGTGCTTAAATTACGTGTTTAGGCTTGTACACCTAAATTATACCTAAAAACAGGTACAAGCAGCTTTATACAACTGGCCTTGGGAAAAATACTGTGTGTGTGTGTGTGTGTGTGTGTTACTGTTGTGAACCCATTCAAAGGGCAAGTAAGAGCAAATGTTGAAGTCATGTACAGAGATAATGATATGCTAGCAGTCTTTTTCTGTAGCTTGTCACAGTTGAGCTGATGTCTCATTTGAAAGACACGATCGCAAGAGTTTAACCTCGACTGCTTTTTGATTCTTCGGACTACTGATTATAGGAGAGGGGGAAGTACGGCAAACATGCTAACGTTCATAAAACGTCAAGAAGGTGAGACTGTGTACGTAGGGATAGACAGAGTGGGAGGCGACGGTGCGAAGCCTCGCTGTACCGCCTCTCTCAGACATGTTTATAATAGAGAGGTGTGGGTTTTTACCTCAAATTATTACCCGTGAAGTAG
The DNA here is from genome assembly GCF_023375685.1 of Ictalurus furcatus. NCBI lineage: Eukaryota > Metazoa > Chordata > Actinopteri > Siluriformes > Ictaluridae > Ictalurus > Ictalurus furcatus. The sequence continues at coordinate 2,642,011 of NC_071278.1, forward strand.
GCATGAGTCAATATTTGTTCGGCTGAGACGATAAGCAGACATGATAACCATTTGTGAAGAGAAAAATTCCTTCTAAGCAAAAAAAAAAAAAACACATAATTTTGTATTTTTATTTAACGTGTTTATTGTACGGGGGACGGCGGCTTAGTGTTTAGCACATTTGCCTCGCACCTCCATGGTTTGGGGTTCGATTCCTGCCTCTTCCCTTTGAGCACGGAGCCTTGGGGTTTACTCCGGTTTCTCCGAAAACACGTGTTGTAGGCTAACTGGCGTTTCCAAATTGTCCGTAGCGTGTTATTGTGTGTGTTTGTGTCCTGCAATGGATTGGCGCCTCGTCCAGGGCGTCCCCCGCCTCGTTCCCCGAGTCCATTGGGATAGGCACCAAGCTCCCCGTGACCCTGTGTATTATAAGCGGTACAGAAAATGGATGGATATTATTTGTTTTCTGCCATCCACTTTATTAGGAACACCTGTACACGTGCACGTTCATGCAGTTATCTAATCAGCCAAACATGTGGCGCAACAGAGCAGCGCAAAAAAGAATCGATCATGCAGATACAGGCCAAGAGCTTCAGGTAATGTTCACGTGAAACATCAGAATGAAGAAGTAGTCTGATCATGGTTGTTGGTACCAGAAGGGCTGGTTTGAGTGTTTCAGAAACTGCTGATCTCCTAGGACTTTCCCACACAAGTCTCTAGAGTTTACACAGATTGGTGCGAGAGAAAAAATAAGATCTGTGGGTGGAAACACCTTGTTGATAAGAGAGGCTCAGAGGAAAATGGTCCGAGCCAGCAGGAAGGATATCGTAACTCATATAATCAGTCTTTACAACCGTGGTGAACAGAAAAGCATCTCAGCATCAAAAGAACAAAACATCCAACCTTGAGGTGGATGAGCAACAAGAGAAGACCACATCAGGTTCTACTCCTGTCAGCCAAGAACAAGAACTTTTTACTTAAATACAATACATCATACTTTTTATCCGTTTCTAGGTACTTTTAACATTTGCAGAACATCCACGAAACAAGTTCGTTCCTGCTAGGACCTCGTCATGCTACTCAGAAACCGTGACCTGTACAGTAATCTCTTCAGTCCTGAAGACGTGTTAGAAAACTCCTGGAAATTGGAAACCCCTTCCTTAATGGATGAATAAACGTCTCAGAAAGCATAGCATCCACCATTGTTATTAGAGCGAGCGCATACATCCATCCATCTTCAACCGCTTACTCCTTTTCAGGGTCACGGGGAACCTGGAGCCTATCCCAGGAAGCATGGGGCACAAGGCGGGGTACACCCTGGACAGGGCACAATCACACACCCATTCATACACTACAGACACTTTAGACACGCCAATCAGCCTACCATGCATGTCTTTGGACTGGGGGAGGAAACCGGAGTACCCGGAGGAAACCCCTGCCACACGGGGAGAACATGCAAACTCCGCACACACGTGGCCCCGGCGGGAATCGAACCGCGGACCCTGGAGGTGTGAGGCGAACGTGCTAACCACAAAGCCACCGTGCTCCCCGAGCGCATACAGCGCTGTGGAGAAAAAAAAAAGTGAAAGTTAATTACATAAGAGTCAAAGCCAAAGGTCGTGTCGATCGCACCGGTCGAGTTGAGAGCGAGTGTGTAGGCAGGCTCTGACACGCTCAGACCTGCTCGCGACTCGTCGTCTCGCTCCTCACATCAATGAAAACATAAACTCTGGCACAGAGACACACCTTGAAAACACTCGAACACTTCAGGTCAACTCCAGCGTGCCGTGTGTTGGGATGTGCGTCTGGAATAAAAATTCCACGACAGAAAGGGGGATAGAATGCGAGAAGGGAAACGGACGAGACGTTTCCTTCAGTCCGGAATATTCCTGTTTCTGATCTCTGGCTCAGATGGACGATTAATCATTCTCCATATCAGGTTCCCTCTCTCACTTCTCACCCTTCCTTACTCAGTCTGTATCGTCTAGACCTGCCTCTTTGATGTCTCGGGACTTTCCTGACCTTTCGTCCACTTCCTGGAGTGATCTACTAAATCCACCTTAATGCAAATATCAGAGTCATATAAACATTTAAAGGTGCGGTCAGTGATTTATTTATTTATTTATTTTAAATCCGAACACTATCCGAGCGACTAAAATTAGTCGGACTTTTCTGCTCACGTTCCAGCAGCTTCGATTAAAAGATATTGGCTCTGTTACCAGATGAAACGTTGTGGCACGTGATGCTATACATGGGGCGACAAAAACACACGAGGTGGACCACCTGCATGCATGCGACCAATCAGGACAAGGAGGAGGTTCTACCCAGCTGTCAATCGTGTTGTCTGCGTATTGAGCGATACGCCTCTGCCTCTTGTACTAGCTCAGGCCTTGTACTTGTACTTATTCAAAAATAAGAAGCCGGTGGGGTTTTTATTGGACTTATAAACGTCAACAAAGAAAGAACAAATATAAATGTGAGAAAAAAATGTCATCGTTGGTAAATTGCTGTGGGGTGAAGACGAATAAATAAACATACTGGATGTGTCTTTATGGGAAAATAAACCATTGTGGTGGTCCTCTTCATAGACCTTGCATTTCATAGAAAAAATAACAACTTGTATGTTTTTTTCTTTTTTTTTTTGAGGTTAGGAGACTTGGATATGAACCAAAAGTAATAAAGAAATCAAATATTTCGGTCCAGATGGTATCCAGTGATTGGTCCAGTGACCTCTGTGATCTGTGATGTGAACTGGGCATCACCTTTCAGGCTCGTCCTGCATTTGATTCCTTACGAACCACAACAAATTTAAGTGCCGTGTTCCCAGTTACACACACACACACACGCACACAGATTCTGCCAAGCTTGAAAACGAGAGCCAGCGCGGGTGAGTGATCTCAGAATGTCCAAGGGCCTTCACATACAATGCACCTTGTTGTTCAGCGTTGTTCTCCGGAGGCCTGCGGCGCTTTTTACCGACACAGCAGGAGTTTCTGAGACAGATCTGCATTGGGAGCCTCGCTCGCTCCAGTTCTGCGGATTTATTAAAAGGAGGATCGGAATGCCACGGTATGAATACGCCATTCACGACCCACGCTAAACGCCCGAGAAGACAAATGAACTGTAACGAGCTACGGAACGGCCATGCCGGTCCGGATGCGTGGGACTGTCACACAGATTCTCACGGCTGAATGTTTTTAGTTGTCTGACTAGTATATTCACGTCCTCTACGTCGTGGTAGCCGATCCTGCTACGAGAAATCCCAAAGGCTTAGAGGAGATCCAGATTAGCTGGGTCAAAGTGCGCTAGGTAAGCCCTGGACCTAACGTTACACATCCAAATGGGGTCACGTGTCAACTCGGTCATGATCCGATTCCATGGAAACGTTGCGCTACGGTATTAACGTCAGCTGTTGAAACTTTTTCACAGCACTCACGAAGGTCACAGGTTGTGACACAAAACTGACATTTCTCAATACAGTGGAACCCGTGGAAATTCAGTGTAATGTGTAATTACAGTCAAATGTTCGTCATATGAAGGCTATTTTTAGTCATCTAACAACATGTGAGGGAAATGTTGATATTCCCATTGGCTCAGTGATATTTCCACTGTCATTGTTTACACTGTCCAGATAAAAGACTTACCAGCTAAGTGCCAGATAGTCAAAATTATTTGCCTCATTCCACATGTCGTCTAGTTCTCATGACTTCAATCACTGAGAAACAACAAGGTTTTAACGCACCATTTTTTAACATCCTCTTGCACCATACCCCCATTTCCCTCGGAGTAATTCCTGTGGCCATATTCAGGGGTGTTGTAATACAACATTGCTGCAAAAGCTACAAACTTCAAGTTTGGCTTTTAGACAGACAATCTAATTTTTTCATCTGTTGATGACGGGTAATGTAACTTTTTATGATAGATATGACACAGGGTTACTTGGGCAAGTGTGCGCCAATTAAAAGACAATTTGCACGCTCCTTGCTGTACTGCAAGATGCCAGTTGGGGGCAGCGCATTTACTCGTCGCGCTCTGACGATTTTAAAATCGGTTAATAATAAATAACGTCCAAGTGGACTTTTTGATTTTTCAAGCATTCTTACAGATGTGATGCAGACATGCAGTTCTTGCTTTTTTTTTTTTTTTTTGCGCATTTTGCAACATCCTTATCATAGTAGCACTATCAAGGATGGGTTCCTTTTGGGTCCTGATGCCTCTCAAGGCTTTGGGATGTCTGCCTCGCCGTCGTCGCCTCTGGCTTGCTCATTAAGGATCAATCTGAAGCTATATCCAGATATCTGTGAAGCTGCTTTGTGACAATGTCCACTGGTAAACGTGCCGTATAACTAAAATGGAATCGAATTGAATTATTGCTGGAATTTAACACGTACTAGTCCCTTTCTCGAGTCCAAATCAGAGCAAAATCGACACTTGTGGTTTGTTTCTTTGATTTATTTTCTATACATTATAAGAGAATTCTATTTTAAAAAAAAACATCATTTCAAAACATTTTTTTTTTTAATTTCTGGCGTATCCGGAATGCATTTTCAGATTTTTGTTCTTTGGTCCAAATCTCTAGATCACACGGCATTTCTCCAGCTCTACAGCTCCGTCTTTTGTCTCAGTATAGCAGCTTACGTCTACAAAGAAAAAAAAAAAAACAACAACAACAACAACGCTGCATTCCAAAACACGTGGCATGTTTGGTTTACTTCATGCAGTCGAGTCCATTCAGAGTCAAATCCCTGTCTCGGTGAGTTCGCTTGGAACGCGGAACGAGACCACCTCGCTCAGATGCTCTCGGACCAGTGTCTGTGTTCTCACCTGCCTACAGAACCACGCTCCTTTAAAAGAACAACACCAGGGTTCCATTCAAACCGACTAAATCCTGCCTATGTGAAAGCACGCTATTCAGACCGATGAATGGAAATCGATTCTGAGAGTCCAGGGGAAGTTAAAAGCAGTACTGAAACACAGACGTGTGATTAAACCAGCAGCGATGCTAGCATCTTGAACCCCACCTGAACGCTTATCATGCAGTAAACGTTATGAAATATTGAGTAATTATGCTATCTCAGCTAGTCATTAGAGTGAGCAAGGTACGTGCGGAGTTTAAGTGGTTTAACTGACTACAGGTCAATGTCATCAGAAGTTTGGCTTCTGGCGTAACCGGTAGCTTATGTGACCACAAAAAAAAAAAAAAAAGGAAGTAATATAGCTGGACTAAAAGGAAACAAAATGCGTTTGACACTCGGCACAGTGGCATACAACGAATGATCCCCTTCCTCTATAACGTCAATGGTCATTAGATCATGACTCACGTCTTTATTTGGTGTGATGGAGAAAGCACCGAATTGCCTCCAGACAGACATCCTGCTTTATCATGGTGAGCGTGCAAATCTCCATCATACCATGTGGACTGATAAAAGTGCGTCAGTGAGTCAAGACTCCAGACACCATGGCACTACGGGGCACATGGGGCAAAATCACTACAGCACTGACGAAGGGTTTGGATGGCGGCCAATCAGCGCGTCAGGAATGGTGCTTCCTTTCTGCTGACTGACACGCTGTAGTGTTCGTGGTAGCTCCGTGGTCAAAACGGTGGCCTGCTAACCAGAAGGTCACGAGTGCAAATCCCAGCACTGCCACTTCTAATCCCTTGAGCAAGGTCCTTAAGTTATATCAAATGAGCTCAGTTATATAAAATGAGATAAATGTAAGTCTCTCTTGTTAACGGCATCTGCCAAATGCCGTAAGTGTAAAACAGTGTACCCACGAGCTAAGAAGCAGAATTTTATCATGTCTCTGTCATGTTGCTCAGGGAAGTGTATCAGACAGCGTTAACGTTACACAGACCTGTCGGTCTGCCTGGACAGGTTCGTCTGGGCTTAACAAACAACACAATTATAGCCAGGTTTTATTGACTAGCACAGAATGTTAGATGAAACAATAGATTAAAGAACAGACTATGTACCCAAAATGTCTGTATTTCCGTCCATTTGTTTTCTAATTTTGAGAAATTAAAAAAAAAAAAGCAGTAGAAAGAGGTTGCCTGGCTGCTGCATACCATTTTCTCTGAATTGAACTGGCTTATGTAAGTGCCAAAAAAAAAAAGAGAAAAGAGAGAGAGAGAGAAAGAAAGAGAGAAAAAAATTGGCACAAAAACACACCCGGAATGCTAACAGCAACTTTCAGCATCTAAACAATAACAGACTTCATGTTGTTCAACTTCCGAACTCTTCCCCCCCCCCCCCCCCCCTCAAGGACAGGACAACAGCTTCCATGGATATGGAATGCAAAAGTTTGCACATCCTTGCTTCAAAAAAAGAGAAAACCCAAGAAAACTAACACAGTAAAACTTTTTCTTGTTTTTTTTTTTTTTTTTGCAAGTTAAGTTTTACATTTGTTCCATTTATTATCACAAGTAAACAAAATGTATGATAGAGTTCCTGCCCTTCTGTTCTCTCTGGCTTCATGGTTCATCCATTTCCGTTGGCAGCGATCTCCCTAAACACTCTGACGTGTTTGTCTCCAGCTCTGCGAAACGTCAGTCTTTTCTGTCTAAAACCGTTCTCAAAGCTTATCACGCCAAACTCCTTTAAAATTCCCACGTGGCTTATGAGAACGTAAACGTGCCCCCGTCTGTTTAAGGTCATTCCGCACCTACTGTAATAAAGCAATTTCAACTAAACGAACTAGAGAATGTTCAGGATGCAAACTTCTCAGCTTGTTAATTAAGATCTGCTGTAACGTTTTGGTTAAAGGTGTTGTTACTCAGTCATACACCGTACCATTCCTCGTCTCTGGGGTGATACCTGCATCTTCCGTACCTATAATACCTCCCTTTCATTTCACCTGGAAACATGGATAAAATGTAGCTCTAATAAGGTTTTAAGGTACATAACTGCACCATGTAGAGTAAAGCTGTACAGGTACATTACATGCACCCTTCTAAGAAGGTACACAATAGCCTATTAACTAAAGGTACAAAAGGTGGACCCTTGAGGGTACCGCCCCAGCCCCAGCAACAATGAATGGTACCAGCACGTTTAGTACTCTTTTTTTTTTTTTTAAGACTACAGTTAAACTATCTAGCAACTCACCTTGCTTCTTTTTTTTTTTTTCTTTTTTTTTCTTTCCTTTCTTTTTTACACTCAAAAACAAAGGGGCGCAAACTTTAACTTCTCAGTCAAGTGGAACTGCATACTAATCAGAATAGCAGAAGTCCTACAACCCATTTGGTTACCATAGTGACCATGGATAGCCTGTTACTGCGACATACTAATTAATTAGCATTAAATAATGATCAATTAATTAATTAATTAATTACCACATAAACAATACTTAGCATAAACAAATTTCCTACTTTGTTCTTGTTTAAATATATATATATATATATATATATATATATATATATATATATATATATATATATATATATTTTTTTTTTTTTTTTTTTTTTTTTTTTAAAGTTCATGTATTAGGTCTTTAAGGACTTAACCATGGTGTATTCATTTGCAATAGTGCAGATTATTATCTTGTCATATTATTAAGTAGGTTTTGGATGAATGAACTATGAACTTTTTTTCTTTTTTTTCCATTAAAGAGAAACTGAAGGATTGTTTGTGTCATTTAGAAAAATTGTTGTCTCAGTCACAAACCTGTCATGTCAAGGACTTGTTATATTGTAAATAAACATCTAAGCAATCCGACGTGGTTCTACTTAAAGAAAGAATAAATAAATAAATCAATCAATAAATAAATAAATACAAGTCTGTAATGTAGCCTAATTGATGTTGCTTTTTTTATTATTATTTTAATTGTCTGTTTGTTCTTTTAATCATACGACATGATTAATCACTGATCCGACCAGCGAGGAGACATTGGATGTGCAACCTTAGGAAACTCGTTCTTACCCACAATCAGACACAAGAGGTCCAAACCGACCAGCATCCTAGGGCTGGAGCTGTGCGCCCGGGTCACGGTTCGGTTCTGACCGGCTCCGGCTTTCCCGTTCTCCCGCAGCGGCTCCACGACCTCGCCGCCGTCCGCCAGACGCCCCTGGATCTCCAGGTCCCGCTCCTCGTCTCCACCGCCGCTGTTCACGGTGAACTTCTCCATATTACCGCTCCGCAGATCAATACACACCAGAAGCGCACTTTTCCTTCGTGTTCTGTTGCTTTTCCAGTTTATTTATTCCACTTTGTTTTATTATTTTTTTTTTGTTATTTTGTCTTCCACAGGTATACAAGTTCAGCTTTAGAGATCTTTTCTGAAAGTCAAGCCCTACTGCGCAGGATATCGGGTCATCATGTTTACTGAGAAATCCTGCTTTAACCGAGCGGATTAATCAATCACAGACACCGCAGCCGGAGCCAAGTCCAAAAATCTGAAGCCAGGAGTCACTTTCCGTGTGTTTTTTGGGGGAAAAGTCGCCATCCTCGTGCTGGATTGAAGCCGGTCCAGGAGCTGCACAGGTCCGGTTACAGAGAGGGAAACCACACGCTCTTTAAAAACACTCCTCATGAAAAGACAACAACACTGAACACACTCCCCAAACTAGTTGAGCTGCTGAACTCCATATGGGAGCTTTTCCGTCCTTCACGAGTAAACTCAGTGAGAAAACTTCTAAGTGTGTTTTGATTTGGAGTATTATTCCTCCCCTTACTCCTCCCTCCTTCTCCCTCCTTCTCTCTCTCTCTCTCTCTCTCTCTCTCTTTCTGTATCAATAGTAACACTAACTGTATAAAAATTCAACAGTAATCATTCAGTGGTATATAAAAAAATATATTATAAATATAAATATATATATATAAATATATATATATATATATATATATATATATATATATATATATATATATATATATATTTGGGGTATGTGGTGTGAGCAGGGGTATGTGACCCATTTGTGGCATATGCAGGGTGTGATTGGTGGCATGCTTGAAGGGTGTCCATGGTATGGGGTTGGGTATGATTTGGGGTATTAGTACAGGGTATGGTGGAGGGGTGTATGATTGGACGGTATGGATACAGGGTATGGGGTTTGTGGTGTATGATGGGGAGTATGGGTACAGGGTATGGGGGTGTATGAATGGGGAGTATGGGTACAGGGTATGGGGGTGTATGAATGGGGAGTATGGGTATAGGGTATGGGGGTGTATGAATGGGGAGTATGGGTACAGGGTATGGGGGTGTATGAATGGGGAATATGGGTACAGGGTATGGGGTGTATGAATGGGGAGTATGGGTACAGGGTATGGGGGTGTATGAATGGGGAGTATGGGTACAGGGTATGGGGGTGTATGAATGGGGAGTATGGGTACAGGGTATGGGGGTGTATGAATGGGGAGTATGGGTATAGGGTATGGGGGTGCATGAATGGGGAGTATGGGTACAGGGTATGGGGGTGTATGAATGGGGAGTATGGGTACAGGGTATGGGGGTGTATGAATGGGGAGTATTTGTACAGGGTATGGGGGGGTGTATGATTGGGGAGTATGAGAACATTATTATGAGTACTCATATAAATTTCAGGAGAAAATTAGTACCTTTACTTCATTACATTCAGCCATGTTTTTCAAACAACATTTTTTAAATTAGTTCAGCTGATATCCTGTTTGTTTTGTTCACTAGAGATTCTTCTAGTTCGTCCAGTCCTCATTGCCTGTCCAGTTGAAGTCATACTTATGAACGTTATGAACGTTCATACTTATTGAACGTAGACTACACACGACATAGCCCTTTGCTTCAACTTTGTCCTTGAGAAAACCAAAACGTTCCTCATTACAAGATCTCACATCGATGTAGTGGTCAGTGGTTTGCTTAGGGAGAAAATGACTCTGACTCACGCTTTGGACATCGTGTTTGGTTAAATAATTTGCACAGTGCCCTCTGCAGGTCAGGTGTGCTCAAGACTTTTCTCTCACAGCTTCTGGAGCTTGCACTATAAGGTTTGGTAATATTAAACATAAATAGCACATTTTAGTGAATTGAACATTACCATAAGGTATGTCAAATTAAAGATCTAATCATTAAGATGCTTTCAAATTAAATAATAGGGTTCAGTGGCTGCAGAACTCATTTTTTATTCTCGTCATTCCTATAGTTGTATATAGCTTCTTTATTGTTCATACGGTTGCATGTTATTCTTACATCTACAGTTTGTCTAGATATTATAATGTTAATGATTATGGCATTAAACTTATTTTATAGTCATTGGGGTTTTTGGTCTTTTCATTTGATCAGATTAACATAACCGGGGCAATAACCACAAAACCATGGATTGGTTTCGTGCCTTTCAGGCATGTGATTGTACCAGTCTCCCACTGATCCATGGACTAGGTATTAAGAAACGCAGCATTAAATTTTGTACCTACATTATTTCAGGATATATACAGTGGATAGATAGAAATCTACACACCCCTGTTAAAATTTCAGGTTTTTCTGATGCAAAAAAATCCTTGAGACAAACCATGTCAGATCTTTTTCCATCTTTAATGTGATATAGCGAACAACAAAATCTAAGTGGAAAAAAAAAACAAAGAAACAAAGAAAAAGAAAAGACTTACAATAGCCTGGTCGCATAAATGCATTGAGTCACCAGTACTTACCAGATATTCCTGTAGCTCTTTAAATGTTGTCATTCGTGACAGCCTCCCTGATAGTACATGTTTTCTCTTGTTCTGTTGCCAGATTTGAAGGGATGTCCTGTTCTGTTCTTGGTACTGATACCTTTCCACAATGTTCCTTTGGATCACGTACATGCTTTGTAAGCTCTTTTGCTTACAGAAGGCTTCAGCTGTCAGACATCAAGAAATTCCCACACGAACAGCTGATCTTTATTTGGAGTTCATCGCTGATGACATAAGTTTGAATGTGATTTGGTTAAGTCTATGATAATACCCATTATAAAAGGGTGTGCACACTCATGTAACCAGGTTAACAGGAGTTATTTTCTTTTTGTTTTTGACTTGAATTTAGTTTTTTTCAATAAATTAAAAAAAAAAAAAAAACGTTAGCACGTTCGCCTCACACCTCCAGGGTCGGCGGTTCGATTCCCACCGTGTCCCTGTGTGTGTGTGGAGTTTGCATGTTCTCCCCGTGCTGCGGGGGTTTCCTCCGGGTACTCCGGTTTCCTCCCCCAGTCCAAAGACACGCGTGGTAGGCTGATTGGCGTGTCTAAAGTGTCCGTAGTGTATGAATGGGTGTGTGAGTGTGTATGTGATTGTGCCCTGCGATGGATTGGCACCCTGTCCAGGGTGTACCCCGCCTTGTGCCCGATGCTCCCTGGGATAGACTCCAGGTTCCTCCGTGACCCTGAAGGAAGGATAAGCGGTATAGAAGATGGATGGATGGATGGAAAACCCTGCAAATTTAACATGGGCCCATTCAGACTTTTATATCCCCGGAATATGTTACACACACACACACACACATGCTTTTCTTTAAGAGGATAAGTGGAAAAAGCACAGAGCCACGTTTGTTCCTTTGTTAATTTGTCACCAGTCTGTATATGTATACCAATACACCCCAGCTCTCTATATCTATATTGTGCAATTGTCCAAGGTCTCTGGTTCAATTCTGAGCTCGGGTTACTCTCTGTACAGTAGTTTTACTGTTAGAGACTTCGGGTTCTCTGGTTTCCTTTAATAATGCTAGACTAAGTTGGCATGTCCCTTCATCCTTTTCTGAGGATGGAGGATATTGTTTACAGGACACAGGATGACTATACTTCACTTTAGCTTAATACAGTGTGCATCTTACTTGCCGTGCTTCAACCTTATGTAGCCCATAATGTGCCAGGTATGTTAGCGAGTTCAGGATGAGGGATTCCACCATCACTGTCCAATTTGGAAACTGGAGACAGACAACTGGGAACACACAACTGCAAAACCCATCATTAAATGTTCAATTTATGCATCAGATCAAGGCCTATTAAAAACGGTGAATACTTATCAAGTGATTTACTGTACCCTGATTTTAATAATGCAGAAAGCCATTCAAAAGCCATTCGAAATGAGTTCAGTTTTTAACATATTAAGACTTCTGATGTTTACAGAGCACTCAAATTGTTCGATATAAACAAATCACAAGGCCCTGTTTGTGTGGAATCTGTATTTTTGAATTCAGCAGCTGATATTATTTCATCCCCGTTAACTTATCTCGTTGTTCCTTTATTGAATGAGGGAAATCCCACTATATTAGATCGTTATAGTCCAATCCCAAAGCTCTGTGTCCTATCAAAAATTTTAGAAATCCTTATCAAGTATGAAAGCCTTATGAAGTCATCTCAACTTATCCAATCAAAGGGACAACACCTCTCACAAAGGGGTCCTCCACTCTCACGTCCAGCCAATCCGTCAAATCCGTCACAAACCTCCAGTCTGCTGTCTTTAAAAATACAACCCCAATCGGCAAAGATTCATTCATATCCCTTCCTGAGTTCCTTTCTCAATATCCTTCTGGTGAATTAAAAACAAAACTCCTTTAGTCTAGGACTATTTGTGACGTACACTAACCTAACGTGTTAATATCCCATCTGTACTAACGAGTGATAATCCCAATAATACAGAACTATAAATACAGTAAATGAGGTTGAGTTGAGATCTAGACATGTACAGTGAGGGAAAAAAGTATTTGATCCCCTGCTGATTTTGTACGTTTGCCCACTGACAAAGAAATGATCAGTCTATAATTTTAATGGTAGATTTATTTGAACAGTGAGAGACAGAATAACAACAAGAAAATCCAGAAAAACGCATGTCAGAAATGTTATAAATTGATTTGCATTTTAATGAGGGAAATAAGTATTTGACCCCTCTGCAAAACATGACTTAGTACTTGGTGGCAAAACCCTTGTTGGCAATCACAGAGGTCAGACGTTTCTTGTAGTTGGCCACCAGGTTTGCACACATCTCAGGAGGGATTTTGTCCCACTCCTCTTTGCAGATCTTCTCCAAGTCATTAAGGTTTCGAGGCTGACGTTTGTCCCCATGTTTGTGACCACTGCACTGTATTATTTAAATATTGCAACTCGTATACATTGTATGACATATCCATAGCACACCGTATAATATATATATTTCTATATTCACACAACTACTTTATTCTATTCACCAATCTGAGGTTCAGAAAGGAAACAAATCACTTCAAACTACACTGCTGCAAAGACACGGTAATTAAACTAACTCACAAAGTCACTGCCGTGAGGGCCACATCGGCACGACATGTCAGCGAAAGAAACCTTCATGCAACGCTGCCTACTCCAGATACTCGTACTCCATGCAAACGCCGAATTCAACATGAACTAGCCACCATCTTATTCTAATGTGAAGGACTCGGATCACACATCTGTAATGGACGTAAAACACCTTACAGAAAGTTTGAAAATAAGTGCAGACTACTATTACCGTCAAATCGTACTAATTATTCATCACTGGACAGCATTTAAAGAGATATATGCAGCAAATTATTCATCATTGTGCAACATGAATTCCACACGCCGAAAGAACTCACACTTACACTGCTCGACTCAGCAGAACAGGAGTTGCACTATTATTGTTATTATGATATATTTATTTATTTATTTATTTATTTAGCTTCGAGTTCATTGCTATCGTGACGTGAGTGACCAGTTGGCATGACAACATCAGGTCACATAAAAACGTATAGACACGTACACGTATAGGAATCAACGATACACACATTAGTCGTGGTTATTCCAGCTCTTTTTAGTGAGTCGGTTCATTTGACTCAGCTCAGCACTAAGCCGACTTTAGCAATATTTGGACCTACGGTTAGTGTGTGTGTGCACATATATCACTTAAATCGTTCAGTTCAAGCTAACTATACTAAATCTTTAATCGTACATAATTTTGGATTATGTTCAGCATAAAACTTTAAATAATGCAAAAACATCAGACATTATTACCCATGGGTATTGAGCGTTTTATTTAGCTTGATCTATCCAAAACTCAACCCATTCCAAACAAATCGCACTCACTACACTGCTGGACTACAGGTCTAATACGGCTGTGAAGGTTGCCGGTACTCTCTAAAAACAAACGTTTAGGCTCAACATTGAGTCAACAGGGGGAATGGTTTGACTTAGCCTGATAAGGAACACATCGCACGTGTCGCACTTCGGTCCTTGTGATTTGGCCACAGAGAGTCCGGCAGAGACCGTAACCTTGGGTCTGATTTACTTTTCAGTTTTTTCATCTTTGGTATTAAGTTATTAAGTACATCACTCACCAGGAACAGGTTCAAGTGTTAGCTGATCAATTTTGTCGTTGGTCAGGCAAAAATGTCGAAACTGCCATAAACGTTCTCTCTTATGACTGATAAAATCAAGAATACTGATTGATTTTACCTTTTACAGCAATATGTTTGAATATTTATTTATATATCGAGTCACCTTGACTTTAACGTGTAGTGTGAAGTTTGATAACTAAAGGATTGTAAAAAGGAACGCGCTCTCTCCCTCTCTCGCGCGCTCTGTGTTTAGATGAACGTCATCATGGAATTTAAAACACTTTCATTCAGTATCCAATCAGGGAAACACACGGAATTCAAATTAAAATCAAAAGAATGATTTGGAGCTCCGGCGCGCATGCTTCTGACCAGCCGTGTACACAATCTATATATGGAACTGTATATAATCCGCTCAACACGGTCTCAATCCAGTCTGGTGTCATGCCAGGAGACTGAGGAGCCGGGCCGGACGGAGTCCCTCCCCCATGACTTGGAACACAACACGCACAGTAACACCATAATACTAAACCAACAATAAACACACATAACACTCTCTCAGGCGAACCACACAGACAGTTTTGCAAAACACCCATCATTTTACGTTATGACAACTTTAAATTAATTTCAACCAACGAACCACACTGAGTTGGACAAATCACCTTTTCCTCTACAATCAAATGTATTCTCAATTAAAACTCATTTTTATAATCGGTATAATAAACACAAGTTTTTAACTTGTCCCAGCTGGTTTTTCCACATTATTTAAAAGGAATTTAAGTGTTATGTACTTAATTACCATAATTGTGAACACAATTTTTTTTTATAACTTACTCACTTCAAGTTGTATAACAATAGTTACTAAAATACTACAAATATTATTCCTAGAATCTCTGCAGGATTTATAGACAAGGCACTGAATGAAACGAGCAATATAGACCAACAAGAAACACTCCGTGTCGACTACTTTTTATCTCCCGTAGAACGATCCACAGCCCAGAGGCTGCTGAAAGAGCAAGCTGAGTACAGTTGAGCTATTGAGATTATACGGCTGTATGTGCGAATGACAAAGCAAACCATGTATTCTATAATCTGGGCTAAGACCTCCTTTTAGGCCTGCAGAAAACTCTTCCTTTTTTTATCTCTCTGCTCACACGTCATAAAAGAGAAACCCTTTATTATCGCTTAATTTATGGACTATAAATGAAAGGTCCAAGCGTCTGACTCACTCATTTCTCAACAATGGCTTCTGGGGCCTGAAAATGCACACTTTTTTTCCACCTTCAGTCTTCCTTTTTCCCTGGATCACACAATCTGGGAATAAGTTTTTATGTATTACAGGTCTAGAAGTTCTGATTTACGCAACGGGCAATCACGCAGATGTCGAAAATATTTACAATGTTCTTGACTGCTCCCCAAAGTAATTATAATACAAACAGTCCCACCCGACTCACACAAAGTCCGTACCGGATTCAAAACATTCGATGATAAAGCAGAAATATCTCACAAAGTTCTGTGTTACCCACCTCAATCTGAAGAGCACACCCACACAGAAGCAGGCCTGCATGCGCAGATAAGAACACACACATACGCACACACTGAGGGAGGCCTTTACTCACACTTGTCTCCAAAACGAAATTTTTAGAACTTATCACACACACATGCCTTCTTTTTATCACCAACGCACACAAGCTCACATACACATGTTATATTCACACACCGTTACACATATTTATATTATTACACACACACAATCGTGGTTACACATTCATACACATGAGTTGCGTGACCCGGACCTGGGCCCAGGATTTACACCCCTCTCTGTCCAGCCCTGGAATCTTTCACCAGCGGTATTAGGGGTCCCCCACCAAAGCAGCCGCCACCTCGAGTGGCCGGTATCTGGGGTTCGAGGCCTCATCTCCACCTGCCTCTATTGCAGCCCTGGAATCTGTCACCAGCGGTATTGCAGGACTTTCACTCTCACAACACATATACAATTTCATTAAACAACCTTATACACCTCATACATAACCCTTATACAATCGCATATCGGTTCACGCTTCTCTTACCTTTTCTCACTCACTCAAGGTTCTTTTGGAGACCATCTTAGTCTTTCTTCCCACCCCGGGGCTTCCTACTCGTGACAACAGATCACTAAGACAGAGCTTTGAAATAACAGGCGTCTGCGGTGCCTTTTTCCTACACGGCCTATCCGTTGCCTTAGAGAGTGAAGTCCCACGGGAGAGATTACAGACGTACGGGTCTTAGCCCAGTCCCATCTGGGTTGCCAAACGTAGATCCAAATTTTGCCTATTACCTGAAGACACTTAACATAGAAACAGATACTCACATATTCAATTGGAGAAAGAAAAATAAGACACCAGCCCTGAGTGAGAAGAAGCAAGGGTCCAGGTTTATTCGTTCCGTTCCACCACACCAGATCCACACAGTTTGAGACGTCCCAAAATGCGATCTAAAAAAAAAACAGAGCTGAAGCTCTTCTATTTATACAGTTTTCTTAGGGTCAGGATGACCCAGACATCAGTATGTTTTAGAAAGAGCCTTCCCACAATACCATTATGTTTTAGAAAGAGCCCTCCCCGAACACCATTAGGTTTTCGAAAGAGCCTTCCCATAATACCAATAGGTACGAGACTCAACATTTCGGAGAGACCTTGGTCTCACGTGGTCCGCCGTTCCCATCGACGGTTATCTCGCGGCCCTAGCCATTCCCATCAACGGTTATCTCGCAAGTGCAACTTGGCTCGACTACCCTTATAAACATCCCGTCTTGGTTCTCTCTTAAAAATTAAGGCCTTCGTCTGTGTTACTCCTGACTTTTCCTCGTGAGAAAAGAATCCTCCGCACCTTCAAGTGCATTATGAGTAAGTTTCTTTCACATTTTTCTGTATTTCTGTTTTATAATGCTTTTTCCTTTTCAGATTTGCTCTACATTTCTGTTTTATATCTGGTTATACTGCTTGCAAGTATTTTACCCCCTTTTCTGTACTCCGTACTTCACAATATCGTTATAATATCCTTATAATCCTTATATTATCCTTATAATATCCTAATACTCCTTTTATTATTCTTATAACATTCTGTTTTCCTTCTGTATGTGTGTGCGTGGCGGCATAGGCCTCTGTGTGTGTGTGTGTATTGTGTGTGTCTCTTAGTTGACCGTCCACCTACGCTCTGAGGCCTGCCGCACTTAATCAAATACTTGTATTGTTATCCCCCTGCGCCTTGCTTATCTGTTGTTGTTGTTGTTGTTGTTGTTTGTTGTTTTTTTAATGACTTACCTTACACTACAATCATTATTCCGTTCAAAACTGAGGTTCAAAAGTGCACACTGATTCTTTGTGCAAAATAGGGATCCTTGTCCCGGCATTAAAAACGTCATTTAAAATGTAAAAAAAAAAAAAAATACAGTACTCTATATTTAACCTACATTAAAATATCAGCTGTATTAGAGTTTAGTTTTGTGAAATATTTGATTTATATAATATATTCCCCCACTTATCTCAAGCCAGGACATATTTGGTGCATTACTGCATTAGTATTGCGCTGAAGCTATGAAACTAATGTCATCTTTTCTGTAAAGACATGCCTCTGGACTATCCTCATACACTTGCTTCAAAAGACATCATTAAGGTGCGTAATACTATTTTGAAATAAACGATTGTTGTATTTGATTTTGTAAAAAAAAAAAAAAAAAAAAAAAGCAGAGGTGGTCTTTAAAGTAAAACTTTAATGCTTAAACACATTCACGGAAAAAAAAATATATCAAGTTTTCAAATAAATTTGTGTCTAAGCCTGAGAGTTAAAGATTTCCCGGACATAAAAACATTTGCTTATTTACTCCCATGGTTCTCAAGAGGACATAGCCAGTGGGTCAACTTTGCCACAGTGTGTTACTGTGTAAGACCTTTTAACCAACGTCATGCTGTTGAAAAAGTTCTGTTTAAGTGTTGATTTCACTGAACAGGGTTTGTAGTAATCAGGCCTGGTTGCATGTAGTCCAGTTGAGCCCCGTTATGAATGCAGTTTCATAGATTTGGGGAATTAGTAACTATGGGGCAAATACATTTTCACACAGGCCCGGTTGGTACTGGATAATGTTTTTGCTTCAATAAATAACATTATATTATAACATCCATGTAGATATACTGTACACAAAAACACAAGAAATCAGGGTGGGGGCAAATACTTTTTCACAGCACTGTATCTGACAAGTTGGGTCAGCTGTTATTCACGTGATTGGCGTATTTGACTAGCTAGCTCACGACAAGATGGGTCAGGGATACTTGTCTCAGACATTCCTGCTTTTAATTAAAGCATTTGTCACGTGACGTATAGACCTTTGGCAGGAAACTACTTTATTTTGATTGGCTCTTGGAATTGACAGGCACATATTGTGTTTTAATTGCCTTAAATGATTTGTGAAGAGCGATGGTCTGGGGGGATTTCTGTCGGTGTTGAGATCAGGAGGGTTCCATGTGGTGTACTTGGGTTTGTTGTTATTAGGGCGGTTTGTGTGAATAACAGCTGGCGACTGCCTGTGAAGTTTATTTTCATATCAGATATTTCCTGTCATACACGCCAGCTTACAGTACGGCCTGTAGATGGAGACAAACGCTGTTTATGTCTGGGAAGACGGGGGTCTGGGCTCCAGCGCTAACATTAAAAGCTAAAGGAGAGTAAGTACAGTAAAAGTGAAAATGAGTTGAGCTGAACAGGACCGTTTTAACCAACCTTGTATTTCTCTGGGTGTAATGTGTGTGAGAAACCGCCCGTATGAGGACGGCGCAGAATTACACCAAACTCACAGGACGGCTACGGATACGGAGTGGCAATGGTGAAACCTAAATGAAACATGGTCATGAAAAAAAAAGTCCTTATAATCCTTCTCACCTCAAACTCACTCGCGTGGCCTGTTTTCTGCACTAGACTGATTGATTACGTGAGCAATAAGATAGTACTTGAGGGCAGTGGTGGCTCAACGATTAAGGCTCTGGGTTACACAGCCACTGTTGGCCTTGAGCAAGGCCGTTAACCCTTCCTGCTCCAGGGGTGTCAGATCATGGCAGTCTCTGATTCCAACTTCCAACAAGCTGGGATATGCGAAGAAAATCGTTTCACTGTGCTGTAATGTACATGTGACCAATAAAGGCTTCTTCCAATGTTCTTCGGCATCCTCCGCCTGGCCACGAAAGGACAGCAACTTAGTCATGGCTACGAAAATCCGCTGCCGAAAGACAGATTTCGAGGAATGAAAGTAATGTTTCTTTTTTGGAGAACATTTTGAAATGTGTGCTCGCTCGCTCTATCTATCTATCTATCTGTCTGTCTGTCTGTCTGTCTATATTGGTGTCATGTGGTGCTCAACATATTTGCATCCATAAATGGTCGGTTGTAACATTTTGGTTCTTTGATTAGTGGTTAGCACGTTCACCTCACACCTCCAGGGCCCGGGGTTCGAGTCCCGCCGGGGCCATGTGTGTGCGGAGTTTGCATGTTTAACTAGCTAGCTTTAGAAGGTACAGAGACATGGGGAAAAAGAAAGTACATCCTCCTTCAACTCTTTGTTTTCATTTATTAGGGCCTAAATAACTATTGTGTGGTCCTCACCAACTTCTTTACACAAACAATTAACCTCAGGTGCAAAAAAAACAAAAAAAAAAAACAAATGAAAATAAAAAAATCAGAAAAAAATAACAACACCCACACACACAACAGATTTCATTATGCTGCCATTTTTCCAAAGAGTAAACCAATGTTCAGAAACCAGGTGGGGGAAAAAGTACACCCATCTTCCACAATTATTAATACAGCCAGCGGCCAGGTGTTACTAATGAAATGCACAAAATGAGTCCATCATCAAGAGGTGTGATGACTTCTATAAAAAATAAAGGTTGGTGTTCTGGACCACTCAGTTGTGTGTACACATCATGCCAAGAAGAAAGGACATCAGCCATGACCTCAGAAAAGCAATTGTTGCTGCTCCTCAATCTTGGAAGAGTTATAAGGCCATCTCCTAACCATTTGAAATTCACCATTTTACAGTAAGAATGGCTGTTTACCAAACAGACAGCCTTCAAGACAGTTGCCAATCTTCCCAGGAGTGGGCATCCCAGCATTTCAGTCCAAGGTCAGTCTAAGAGCTACATCATGTGACCTATGTGTATGTTCATGACAGCACAATCAGAAAAATACTGAACAAGTATGGCTTTCGTAGAAGTGTGGCTAGGAAAAAAAAGGTGCTTCTGTCTAAAAAGATTATGATAGCATGACTTAGGTTTGCAAATTTGCAACTAAACAAACTATAAAAGTTCTGAAACAGTATCCTTTGGATTGTTGGTGGAGATGTTTAGTCGTCATGCACAGCACCATGTTTGGAAAAAACAACTGTATCACCATGAACACCTCATAGCAACTATCAAGCGTGGTTGAGTGGGGTTTGAGTGGTGATGATTTGGGCTTGTTTTGCAGCCACAGGACCTTGCAGTCATTGAGACAACCATGAATTCCATTTTATACCAGAATATTCCTGAGACAAATGTTAGGCCATATGACCAGCTGCTTAAGTGTGGCCGAAATTGCGTCACGCAACAGGACGGTGATCCCAAGCACAACAGCAAATTGACATCTGAAAGGCTAAAGAAGGAGAAAAAAAAATCAAGAAGTTGGACTGGCCAAGTCAAAGTTCAGACCTCAACCTCATTGAGATGCTGTGGTGGGATCTTAAGAGAGCTGTGCGTAAAGTGTGTAAAGAACAGTGGGCCAAAATTTCTCCAAAAAACAGACTGATAAAGTTCTACAGAAATTTGTTTTACTGGTTTACTGGTTAAAAAATGATTACATACCGAACTCTGCTGTGTTGTGAGGACCACACATTTGTCATTTAGGCCCTGATAAATAAAAACGTAGAACTGAAAGAGGGTGTACTTTCTTTTTCCGATGACTGTATATAGCTACTACAGTTTCTCATCTGAATGAAAAAAACAAAGCGCGCTGGTCAGTGCACACCCACAAGTGACATCACTACACACTACGCAGAGCTAATATGTCACTTTATGGTATTACACAATCATTTAATTATTATTTTTGTAAATGCACCATTTACAGTGTTCAAACCGAGTATTTTGGGTAACACACCTCGGTCATTGAGTACAACAAAGATTGTGCGCAGAGCACTTGACTAAGAACTTAACTCGGTCCTCAGCGGGTACACTTTACTTCTTATCTTATCTGCACATTACATCAGATTCCATTGGTTTGGTTCTTTAGTGAAATGAGGTCAACGTGTGTGGGACTGAAACAAACACCTGTAACCACCACATGAGGGAAAAAAACAGTTTGGGCAGGACATTAGTCCTCACCCACGTGTGCTAACAGCAAGACAGCATTTACCCCAGGAAATCCCCAGTGGACTTGCGTATGTCAAACCACAGACAGGTGCTAGAATAATTTATCTGGAAAACGGTGATGTTTACGTCTTATGGCCACATCAGATACATCAAATCTGTGTGGTTAGTGTCCCTTGGCACAACAGCCCCTAATCTCATTTTTTCTCATTTGTATTTCATAATCTACTTTGTATGTTTGCATTTTCAAAATACAGGCGATTATTTATGTGGTGACATCATCGTGTAAACTGACACTCCAGGAAGTCTGAGTGACTCATCAGAGAGGAAATAGAGCATGTTGCAAAAACATAACAAAGCAAAAGTGATATTACCGGACATTTAGATCGATCATTTTATTTGTCCTCAAAGAGGAAATTTGTTTCAACAACACCGTACACATAACCCATCACAGACAATCACAGGCATAGACTGTTTCAAACATTTCACACGATTCTTTTTCATCGTTATTTATTTTTTCCTTGTATAGCGAGCCTGATGCTAGCTGGTGCGTCGGATGCTAGCTAACAAGCGAAGCTGCTGGGATCCTGTAGCCATGTTAAGCTCTCATGAACACATGAAAAGAAAAAAAAAAAACGCTAACACTATATAATACATATCCGTCATTAATGATTAACTACACAGGAAGAAATGAATAACGCAATATTAACTTTCTAGTAACTACTACTAACTAACTAGAAACTCTGATTAAGGACTTAGTAAGTAATAGCACACGGATGACTGCCTTATTGCACTATTGGCTAATCAATAACTACTATTTCTTTCATGCCTCCCGGAGAACCACTACATACAGTTTCATAATTAATGCGAAACCACTACTGTTAGCGAATAGACAAGATTGTTTATATAATCAATAATAATAGTAATAGCAGACTTATGACTTGGGTGAGCTGTTTATGAGGGACCAAGGCAGTCAAGGCACAAGGGACACCATTCCCCCCCCCCACAAAAAAAAAAAAGAGTTTAATGAATCAAAATATATGTTTACAAATAAATTAAATACAAATAATCAAAATCAATATTTAGGCGTATAAAAGAGGTCAACTTGTAACGTCATATTCCTATTCAATTCGTCACAAACTGAACAGAACTAAACTCAAATAACTGAGGACCGAACAGAACCAAACAAATAAATCAACAGAGGCGACAATACATACGGACTAGTCCACTTTAGACACACTTGGGGGGGGGGGGGGGGACAAAACACTACAAACGTCAAAGTACAACATTAAAGACAAAACCAGCTGAATAATTGAAATAAAGATAGAAACAAATAAATCAAGGAAAATTAAAGAAAGAAATACATCATTATGAATAAGGAAGTAAAGAAAACTAGCACAAAACACCCCGCTCTCCCTACAGTCAATCTGCGTCTTGGTACTACAGATAGCAGTGATTGCGGCGTGTCGGCCTTTAACGCGCACCGACTCTCCGTCGGAGATTCCCCCCGCCCCCCATCCGCTCCTCAGTTCATCCGACACAACGCTAACGTAAACAGTATTAACAAATGTGTGTACGGTGCAACATAAACCAGAACGTGTGCACTCCAACTAGTTCAGTGACGCACTGGAATTAATAAAGCATTTGAATGAAACATAAACTGAGTCAGAGTCTTAATACGCAACGTGTAAACCACTGAGGAAACGGAAACAGACAAAAAAAATTAATGATCGTGCATTTTTCCCCGGTTATGATGACTAAATATCATGTGCAACCAAATGCTGAAGTCATTGTAAACTTTTGAAGTGTTTGGTTCCTTCTGAAGGATTTGGGAACACTTGAGTCATTACTATGGCGTTAATACGATCTTAACTTTAGAATACGGTTCCAAATAATTAGTCATTCTTTTAGAATGATGTAGTAACACTTAAGTCATTATTATTGGGCTACCATGATTCTTACGATGGCTATTAATGAAATCCTAAAGTACAGAATCTTCTAACCATGAGGTAGAAGTAGGGATGGGTACCGAAACACGGTAAATTATGAAAGACCGTAGTATCGATGAGCTCCGACGCTATCGGTTCTGCTTTAGGTACGGGAGAAATGACATATATTTCCTATTTAATGTTGCTAAATAAACGTAATCGTGCACATTTTTATCTCAGGGAGCGCTTCTAATTTGCGATCATATTAAGACATTCGTCTGCGTTTTCGTCATTCGCGATCCAGAAGTGAGATCTCTCGCACACGAAAGCTCCCAGGTGACACACAGAGTGACGATGGCAGAGAGAACCAAACGTTCAAGTGTGGTTACGGTTTGCATGATTTGATGCAGACGACGCTCGTTGCCACAAGCGCAACAAGCTTTTTGCTTGTAAGGACGGAAGCACGAGCAGTCTGGTAAAAGTGCATTATGTGCAGACAGAGAGATGCAAAGGTTTCGACTGCCTAGCTAGCTCGTCTCCGGTCGCCCAATCTACGTCAGGTGTGTATGCTAGCAGCCTTCCCAAATAGCAATGACGTATAATCAGCGCATAATCGAGGTCTCTCGTGGCATCTCCAACGTGGAGCCGACATTCGAGCGGCTGTGGATCAGGTGGTAGAGCGGGTCGTCCGCTAATCGTAGGGTCGGCGGTTCGATTCCCGGCCCACGTGACTCCATGTGCCGAAGTGTCCTTGGGTAAGACGCTGAACCTCGAGTTGCTCCCGATGGCAAGTTAGCGCCTTGCATGGCAGCTCTGCTACCGTTGGTGTGTGAATGGGTGAATGAGAACCAGTGTAAAGCGCTTTATAAGTGCAGACCATTAATCTTTTTGTTCATTAGAGTCGTGTTAAATCAACGTGGTTCACGCCATTTAAAATAAACGTAAAATCGCCCTAATTGGTTTGCTCACCTTACGTCGAAACGGTGTTGATTTCATTCGGGTGAAACGACGTTACACGTTCAACATATTTTCAACTTGTTTGTTTTTTTAAATTGAATACTTTATTTATTTTGCATTTTGAAAAAATTCTGTTCTCGATTTGTTTCATTTTTTCATGAAAAAAAAACAAACAAAAAAAAAAAACCACAACAACACAAAAGTACCGATAAGAATACCGTTAAAGTACCGGATCGATAAGCAGTACCGGTAAGAGTAGTAATACCGTAAAACCGTAGCGATACCCGTCCCTAGGTAGAAGACTTAGATAGAACCGTATATTTCTGTGAGATACGTTAAATAAATAAATCTCTGTATAGGTTACAATTTGTCTGGCATTTGGGGGTACGGCTGATGACGTGATGAAATGTTCCTAGTAGTCTCCATGAATCTCAATGAGTGATTCATGTGAGAAGTGTTGACCGAAGCGGTCTTCTCTTTATTTCAGTATTAATAATAATGTGAAAATAATTATTACGAATAAGATTGAAGTTCAAAGGCGTGACATGATAGTTTCTTAGTATTTCTCCGGGAGGCATGAATGAAATAGTAGTTATTAATATAGTTTCTTAGTACATTTACATTTACGGCATTTGGCACACGCCCTTGTCCAGAGCGACTTACAGAGGTGCTAAGAAGTCGCTATCAATAAACTATGAACCGATACCGGTTCACTGGGTCACGGACTACAAATACCATCAGTCATGAAACTCTGTTGTTGGGAGAGTAAATATAGTAAGAAAACACACAGATAATTTAAGTACTAGGAAGAGGTAGGTTGGTTTGAAGACCACCAGTGACTCACCTGTTCGGACATCTAGGGGGAGTTCATTCCGCCACCTACAGTAGGCGCCAGAACAGAGAAGAGTCTTGATGCATGCCTTCGTTGTACCCTGAGAGATGGTGGGACCAGTCGAGCGGTGCTAGAGGACCGGAGGAAGTGTGATGGAGTGCGTGGTGTGATTAGTGCTTTGAGGAAAGTGGGTGCTGGTCCATTTTTGGCTTTGTAGGCAAGCCTCAGTGTTTTATATCTGATGCCGGGTAGCTACAGGAAGCCAGTGGCGGAAGCGTAGCAATGGGGTGGTGTGGGAGAAGTTAGGAAGGGTGAAAACAAGTCACGCAGCTGCTTTCTGGATCAGTTGCAGAGGTCGAATGGTGCTCAGAGGCAGACCTGCCAGGAGTGAGTTGCAGTAATCCAGTCTTAAAATGACAAGAGTCTGAACCGGCACTTGAGTCGCCAGACGAATCAGACAGACAAACAGACGAATCCTTCTGATGTTGTAAAGGACAAATCGACATGAGAGTGTCAGATTAGCAATGTGAGAGGAAAAGGACAGGCGATTATCCATGGTTACCCCAAGGTTGTGTGTTGTATCTGCAAGGGGGTTTTGTCTTCTTAAATGTAAATGTAACCTATGAATGGTTGAAAGTGTGGCATGCTGTTCACTGATAAATGAATATTGTTGTAATTGTTGGCAAATTGCTTTATAAGAGGAATAAACCATTTTGTTTTGTTGCTGTTCTAGGGAAGTAATTATTTAGAGGGGGTAACCCTAAGTCATATCTTGAAGTGTTTTACTCCTTAGTTAATATATTTGTCAGTTGTAGTACTTGTTAGTTATTGTGACGCATTGAGCATTTCATATTAAAATATATTTCGATGTATTTTTGCCCGTTCCTGCCTAAATTCAATTCAATTCAATTCAATTTTATTTGTACAGCGCTTTTTACAATAGACATTGTCTCAAAGCAGCTTTACAGAAATGTCAACACGGTATACAGATATTAAAGGTGCGAATTTATCCCAACTGAGCAAGCCACTGAGTGGCGACGGTGGCAAGGAAAAACTCCCTAAGATGTTTTAAGAGGAAGAAACCTTGTGAGGAACCGGACTCAGAAGGGAACCCGTCCTCATCTGGGTAACAACAGATAGTGTGAAAAAGTTCATTATGGATTCATATGAAGTCTGTATGGCCTTAGGAGCAGCAGTCTGGAATTAGAGAAGATTTGAGCTCCATCCAGAGGCAGAAAGGATCTGGATCTCTAGCATCTCCATAAATTCGTGTGGGGCTCGGCAAAAGGAGAGAGGGAGAAAAAAGATTATTATGACTGCGAAGTAGTAAAATAGAATCTAGTCAGGGTAGGCGTGAGTAAACAAATACGTTTTAAGCCTAGACTTAAACACTGAGACTGTGTCTGAGTCCTGAACACTAATTGGAAGACTGTTCCATAACTGTGGGGCTCTATAAGCGAAGGCTCTTCCCCCTGCTGTAGCCTTCACTATTCGAGGTACCGTCAAATAGCCTGCATCTTTTGATCTAAGTAGGCGTGGCGGATCATAGAAAACCAAAAGGTCGCTTAGATATTGTGGCGCGAGACTGTTTAGTGCTTTATAGGTTAATAAAAGTATTTTATAGTTAATGCGAGATTTTACTGGGAGCCAATGCAGTATTGATAAATACATTTCTGGATGCTACAACAGTTAGTTGTGGAACAGTAGAAAGTGTGTAGGCCAGAGCAGAAATACCTGCCGCTGCTCTTTCAAGCCTACAGCACCAACTTTCCCCTGACCGCTCTCGATGTACAGTACACGTTCCTATGTGCTGAAGTCGGTGGTTTCTTTGGTCCTCAGATTTCCACATTCCTGAAAACCTCTTCCCATAAACCACACAGTGGGGGAAATTCACATGAAGTTTTCAACAGACATCGTACAAGGTACGGCAAGGAACCAGCTGAAATCTGTAAGTAATTACACCCCCTATCTGTGCAAATTAATATCAGCTGGGTTAGTAAATTGATGGTCTATAAAAAGGCTTTTCGTTACCTTGGTGTCACACAAGAAACATCTCCTGATGTGTAAAAGCAAAGAGCTCTCCAAAGACCTTCGCAACCTTACTGTTGCGAAACATATCGATGGAATCGGATACAGACGTATTTCAAAACTTCTGAATCTTCCAGTAAGCACCATCGGGACCGTTATCCGCATGTGGAAGCAACATCACTCCGTCATCAACCGGCAACGCACAGGAGCTCCTCGCAAGATTTCTGACCAGGGAGTCAGAAGAACAGTCAGAAGAGTAGCCCAGGAGCCAAGGACGACTCAGAAAGAGCTCCAGAAACACTTGGAGGCAGCAGGTGCCACCGTCACAGAGAAAACAACAGGCAATGCACTCCACTGCTCATGCTCACCCCATAAGACTCCATTACTAAAGAAAAGGCATGTCGAAGCTCGTTTAAAGTTTGCTACAACTCATTTGGACAAGCCTATGAAATACTGGGAGAGTGTAGTCTGGTCAGACGAGAGCAAAACTGAACTTTTTGGCTGTCGTACTACACACCATGATTGGAGAAGAAATGGCACTGCACATCAGCCTAAAAACACTACACCAACAGTGAAGTCTGGGGGGGGAAGCATCATGGTGTGGGGCCAGTAGGGCCAGTAGGCTGTTTTTCATCACATGGTACTGACAGACTTCATATAATTGAAGGAACGATGAGTGGAGCCCTTTACCGGAAGATTCTGCTGCCATCCACCAGGATGATGAAGATGAGACGTGGGTGGAGCTTCCAGCAGGACAACGATCCAAAGCATACAGCAAAGGGGAAACTCTCAATTAGTCTCAGAGAAAAAAAAATCAAGGTGTTGGAACGGCCCAGTCAATCACCTGACTCGAATCCAATTGAACAAGATTAAAAGACAATATGTTTAGAAGAACGGACCAAAACCACACCTGGATACTGCGGTCGATA
This sequence comes from Ictalurus furcatus, assembly GCF_023375685.1. Taxonomy (NCBI): domain Eukaryota; kingdom Metazoa; phylum Chordata; class Actinopteri; order Siluriformes; family Ictaluridae; genus Ictalurus; species Ictalurus furcatus. The sequence continues at coordinate 2,670,284 of NC_071278.1, forward strand.
AAGTTCTTCATACAGGAAGCGTCTTGAAGCTGTTATTACATGTGAATAGCCTCATTGGAAATATATTTACTGAAAAAAATGTTGACGCGTTCAGTACTTATTTCCCCCACGGTATCTGTAAGTTTATTTATAGAAAACGTATCTTTCCAGTTCTGGTTTGCAATCTGAAGAAATCTGTTGCTTACTGCACAGCCCAGTGGTATCTTAACCATTAAGCATATATTCTGGCAACCAGAAGACTGACCCCAAACCCCACTTTATTTTTTATTGAGAAGAAAAACAAACCGACTGACACACAGCAACAACCATTCACAGGTTTCTTTTCTTTGTATACTAACAAAGGAAAACAAAATTAAAAAGTACAAACACCGAAATCAAACCCAAACCCCACTTTAAAGCATGGCATATTCTTTCCATTTATTATCACAGAGGCATGGCGATGAAGTTTGAAAAGCAGCTGCTTTTCATATTGTTGTTGTGAAACTTTCCCTGGCAGACCACAACAAGCCACAATGCCACAAAGACAATAAATGTCCTGACATGCATGCTGTTACAATAAATACAGAAAGAAACGTGGCATATGTGAATCAGAAAAATACGTTTACAAAATACTGAGATTAGTAGGTTTTATTGGGTTGAATGCGAAAAATATTATTTTTTTCACGAATGAATCGAGATCTGATGTACTGCCATACGATGAGTGTATTACGAGAAGCTTGATCTGTACAGGATAGAAGATCAAAGCAAGGAAATGATTAATAAGACGGGAGACGTGGTGGTCATATTTACGCCATCTTCGCTATTCGGATTATCGTTTAAAAAAAACGTTATTTGTTTTTAAAGACCTACAAGTGACCTACAATGTCCCTTCGGTTCATAATCTGGGAGCTTTAGAAATCTGTTTAACACCCAGGTATCTGACTTTTACTCACCTTTACACTTACACCATGACGGAGGGAAGAATGGTTTCTGTGGTCGACCGTAGGCAATTCTCTACAACTTATTTTCAGTCATCACCGACTGGGCCACAGACATGATTAGTTATACATCTCTGACCTATTTCCTAAGGAAAGTTATGGTTACCACAATAGAACAGACCCTTTACAAAGTTCATATCAATTCCCTTGTAAGGGCTTCATAAATAATGAGCACATGAAACTAGTGACAGTGTTATTACTCTGATATTATTTCATTCACATTTTTCTGCTACAATTTTTCTGACTCAATCGAACAGCACATTGAACCTCCGTTATACTGCAAAAAAAAAAAAGAAAAAAAAAAAAAAGGAAAAATAAACTTGCTCGAGAGCTACATTCATACATTAGATCTGGTCATCATGAGTTACTGACCAGCCAACAACCAAAACCAACCAAAGAAAGACATCGTATTGTACTAATCTCAAAGTAAAAATCCTTTGCTCCTAGGGGAAAAGGAAAGAGGAAAACCAAACGATTAAAAAAAAACAAAGAAAGAAAAGGAAGTTCGGTTCAAATTATCTTGATCGTTTCTAGAAAAGCAATTTGTTTGTCGGTTTCAAAGTTGCGTTTCTAGTGCATGACACGCCTACGACACTCTTCTGTGAAATTGTTGTAATGCAGCGTGTTTCCGCCGTGTTGTCTACATTGTTCTTCCTCTGTACGACTTCTGACATCGGTGAGAGGGCCCGTCCCTGCACTGTGGGAAGGTATTTCTCTCTCTCTCTGTCTGTGTTTCCCTTCACTTTCATCAGCTCTGCTCAGGAGGGAAAGTACATTAGAGATCACCTCCTGGACACCAAAAAAAAAACAAAAAAAAAACAAAAAAGGAACTTAACAGCACTCGAATACGCTCTTTAATTTGGCCCCCCCACCCCCGACACACACACACACACACAAAAAAAAACAACCAGCAGCACAGGAAACAAAACTCAGCCCGGAGTTTCTTTGCAGACATAACTGAAGCCTGACTCATACACCCTCTCTTTCTCTCTCTTTATTCCTGACAACAAGCATCTGCGTGTGAGCTTCTCGCTGCCTGGGCTATGTGTGAATCTGGAAAGCAGTGTCCTGAAGGGGAAAGCTGCGGGGCACGCGTGGATCAGCTCAAGAGACTCATCTGGGTGCTGATGATCTGGGTCTCGATCCTTTCTCTGGGCCTGGGAGCCTCCATCGCTCTCCACATCATCCTCCGTCAGGGATCCAACACGACAGTAACGGTACATTCTTCTCTACTTAATTGCAGTGATTGGCGTCAGTATGAAACGTTACCAATGATGACACCAGACAAGTGCAATCAGTGCCTCGAGCTGCATTTAACAGGTTTATCAGAATTAACTAACACTAGAAACAGACGAGTCGGTTAACGAATGTTAATGAAAACTTCATACGTATGTAATATCTGTCCTTCGGTGACCGTCACTGCCACGTTTGTAGAACGAAAAGGCGAACTGATACGATCGGTGTTTGATTCTGGATCAGGCTGTGTAAGTTGCCGGTAACGAAGTGACAGCATGAGATCGGCGATACAGAGGAAACACATGTATTATTTCAAGATTGCGCAACATGTTCTTTGCAAGCAGGAAGCATACATCAGCAGTTTTTTGTTTTTTTTTTACCTCAGTGCATTTTTAAAGGTTTGGACCAAATGAATTGCAGAACCGGACAGGTTCTTTACAAGTGTTTGTAAAATAATAGCAATAATAATAATAATAATAATAATAATAATAATATTTACCTGACGGATTTCTGGACTGATTTCAAGGTCATTCCAAAGAAACATGTCTAGGCATGTTTAAACCTGCACCGTTACTGCAGCTCCATCATTTATTGGTTTATTTAAAGTTAAAAGGTATATTTCATAAACACCTGGAAGCTTCCCTGGTGGTTGAACTCAGTAGTAAGACCTAACGCAAAGCTTTTTCCTGGAGCTTGAAGAGAAGTGCCAGAGAGAGAGAGAGAGAGAGAGAGGGGGGAATTTGTTCAAGGACAGACACTATATATTCGAAGCGAGGTTCAGATTTTCATATATTTCGGATAGACGGCTATTATAATTTCTTTATACGGAGCTCTGTAAACCATGTTGAATGACCTTTTCTCTGATATATATATTATACTATATATTATCTATATATTTTCTCTGATATATATATTATACTACCCCGGACAGCACTATTACCCCTGATCCACCAACATGCTACTGTTACTGCAGTGTTAAATACAGTTATAAAGCCCTGTTTAGGCTGTTATTTATGTATCACAACTACAGCCTTTTCAGGCATGTGATGTGCAACAGAACCAACTGTCTACCAATAGAACTGAGAAAGATAAGAGCATGATTCATATGTAACATAGTCATTTTCAGCCAGCAAGGAAATAACCGCAGAAATAAGACATGGTATGAAATCCTGCTATGAACCTGTTTCTTTTTTCACTCACTGTGCATCAGTCATGCAGCTTTATTTCCACCGGGAGTTCATTTTGCTCGTTCCAATCTCCACCCTGAAGCCCGTTAAATGTGTTCGGAAAAAATACATTTCAATGATCTCAAACTTTCGGGAAAAACAAAGGAGCAAGAGATTCGTTTCTCATTCAACATCACGCTGTATTAATAAGAAACTCTGTGTAGACGTAGTGGAGATGTTTTGTTTTTTTCCGCGAATGCTGGACTCGACGTTCCAGAACGCAGTGGAGGTAAACGTTGCGGTGGCGGCGAGTTACGGCGGAGACGTGACGTGCAGTACGTGGCGAGCGGAGGCTATACCGTCTGGTCCGATCCCACAGAAGAGCTGCTGTACTCCACTGAAAGGGCGTGTGGGCGTCAGAACTGGACCATGGAGCAATGGAAGAAGGTGGGCTGGTCTGATGAATCAAGAATCAAGGAGAATTTTCAAGAAGGCAAGCTGGTGGAGGAAGCGTGATGCTCTGAGCAACGTTCTGCTGGGAAACCTTGCGTCCTGGCATTCATGTTGATGTTACTTTGACACGTATCACTTTCCAAAACATTGCTGCAGACCAAGTACACCCGTTCGTGGCAACGGTACTCTCTAACGTCAGAGGCCTCTTTCAGCACCGTCACACCACACAAATCAGAGCTGGGTTTTTTTTTTTGGCATAAGGGGGATCTACACAATAGTAGGCAGGTGGCTTTAATGTTGGTTAAAGGCTGATCGTCGTACGTCTTAATCAAAAGTCATGTCTGAAATACAAGTTATTTCCTGTTACTGCTTGTTATCACAGTTAAAAGCAGCCTCTCTTTTTTCCCTCTCTTGACTTTATTATAAGAGATCGCCGAAGAATGTGACGAACAAACCAGAAAGTGCAATCCCCTCCGTCCTAAAGACTCGCCAGTGTTGGCCTTCACCACCCATTTATTATTAGTCTTAGAATGCGTGGCACAGATGCCATACAGGTCCCGGTCCATGAGCAGTTACTATAGACGTAATAACATTAGAGAGAGCACATTAATATAAACCTATCGTTTATGTTACAGCCAGAACTACTGTCAGAACTGCGCAGTATTGTGTTATTTTGTTGTAGTGAAACTTTCCAAGGCAGACCACAAGTCTGGACCACATGCCCACAAGAAGCAGTGGTGATGCTAGGCTGTGGGGAAAAGCCACAATGAAAACAGGAACGGAATAAGGGCAGGGAAACTGATGTGTCGGTCAAGAGCTCTCTTTCCTCCTCCGCTACCTTATGAGGGCTGTAACCGGGGACCGATCAGAACGAGAAACTGACAGCATGATAACTCTACGTCCCGGTATCGCGGTTTCCGTACATCTTCAGATGTTCATAGACAAGATTAAATACCGTATACTACTAAAGCAGAAACTGCTCAAACATCTTCAATGCCGATTTGGTAGTAACTGATCAAAACAACGTCGAAATGTTGTTTTTCTCGATTTGTTCTTTACGAAGTAGGCGATCCTGTTTTGAAATTTTTTAAGTGAAGAGCATAGAGATGTATGTTTCTTTTCTGTTCGTGTGAAAACATTGACAGTATAACACGTTCACCATTCCATATTAAGGAAAACGAGTCATGCTAGCGTATCGTCACAAGCTAGCATCGTTGTGGTCGGGCTTGGCTTAGGCCTACGATTGCTATGATAGCTTTAGTGAATCAGTGAGCAGTGGAGAAGTTCAACAAATCAGACATCATGTAAAAACTGTAATGAATTTCCTGGTTACGTAATTGCGCTGTTTGACCACATAGTATTAGCACATTTATAGAAGAGATTTATATGTTATCGCACTGTCCGCTGTCACCCAGATGAGGTTCCCTTTTGAGTCTGGTTGCTCTCAAGGTTTCTTTCTCATATCGTCTCAGGGAGATTTTTGTAGCCACCGTCGCCACCGGTTACTCATTAGGGATAAATTCATACATTTATAATCTATATCCTGAATCTATAGATTTCTGTAAAGCTGCTTTGGGACGATGTCCATTGTTAACAGCGCTCCATTGTTAAAATGCCAGTATGGTGCATCATTACAATGCAGTTACACTTCACCAGAGCAGTGTGTGAACTTTCTGTTTTTAAACAAGCTATCGGAAATTGTTTTACAATCGAATGAGCGGAGAAGTAAAACCAACAGACCCTCAGTTCAACGTCTACAGACTTACACGTTCTATCAAAATCACCTGCGGGTCATTGATGTGAAAAAAAAATTGAAAAGTAACATACAGTCCTTTAGCTGTTTTTTGATCAAGGCCAAGCAAATCAAATCATTTTCTGCCACAGGAAAGTCTTCAGGACGGAGGAGCTTCTGCTTTCTGATGGCTGTTATAATAGACGTGCGAACAGAACGTAACTGGTCTCACGCGCTGTAAAACCGGATGAGTTCGTTTAACTCAAAAAATCCGAGGAAACTATTTACCTCAAAATTTTTAAAGTTGATAAATCAATTTTCTTTCAGCCAAATACACTTTAATATAACAAAAAATGTATCTCAGACTTGTTATATTTAAGTGTATTTAGCTGAAAGAAAACTGATTTATCAACGTATAACTTTTTGAGTGAGATGAACGTATCCGGTTTCACAGTGCATAAATCCAATAACACATAATATACAAATGGTTAAATAAAAAAATTTAAAAAAGAACGCGCAAACTGCTATGTGTTGTTCATTAATAAATAATATGTTACAAATTGTAATTATTGGCAAATCTCTGTGGTTCTATATCAGAGAAATAAAACACATAGTGATATGCCGTTAGAGGAAAATAAACGCTTTCAGGATGGCAGCTAACGTCACTTAACACACCACCCCATCGATTATTTCCCTATAACAGGGCGACACAGTGTTTTATTCTTGAAATATTACGTTTATCTGTATACAAACCCTGATTTGTGAAGTGTCCTGTGTGTCTTTGAGGGAGAAAATGAATGCATTTGGTCACTTTATTATTTCCTTTTCCAGATTCCCTCTAAAATCATCGAAAGCACGGCCAGCACACGCTCTCAACTCACTTCATACGTCTTTGGTAAGAACGATTATTATACGATTATTCCTTCACTGTCAATCCACTGCCGTATTTACCCAGGGACACCAGATACTAAACTCCTCTGCTGTGTCGGACGTTTCTCCGAAATGTTTATCGGACGATTTCTTAAAGCGTATGTTAGTATCAGAATCGTAATAATCCTCCTCTTTGCTTTTAGACAGGAATAAAAACCAGGAACGTGAACTGAAACTGCAGTGGCGGAAACGAGATGAAGACCAAGGAGATACCGCGGTAAAAATAGAGGAGGACGGGAATTATTTCCTCTTCCTCAGAGTAACCCTGCAGTCCCAGAATAAAGGTGTGAATTACACGGTCACGGTTATAAAGACGCCAGAGGGTAACAATCCCACAAATATCACTGTGGGACATATCAATGCAACAGAGAACTCGACTGGATTCATCGGTATAGGAGCGCTTCTAAGTAAAGATACGTTGATAAACGTTATCTGCAACCCCAAGGCGAATTTCGATGTAGGTAACACTTACTTGGGCCTGATCAAATTCTGATTCATCGTACTTCCTGGATGTATCTTCATGGGAGTAGTTTACATGTCCACAGGAAATCATTTGTTCATTATTATTATTATTATTATTATTATTATTATTATTACCATGGCGATCAATTATGGAGAATGAGATAACAATTTTGACTTGCTGTTGATTGACTGGATTCGAAATGGTTTGAATGCGAGACATTTCCAACACAGCCATCTTTTCACCCAAAAAAAAAAAAATTAAAAAAAAAAAAATAAAAATTACTTCATAATGTTTAACGATGGCACAGCATTGCCATGAAGCTCTCCGGAACGGTTTGCTTTTTTTTTTTTTTTTCCATATCTTCGTGTTCAAGCTTTTTTCCCTCATCAAGCCTGTAGCCCTATTTGGACAGCATTCGATGTTCCATGGGAGCTCCGGTAAATCCATCCTTAAGAGGTGCAAGTCTGCGATTTTCACATGGCCTTAGAAATTGGATTCTCATCCCGACCGACACGCCTGTGGTTTTCACAAGCCGATTTCGACTGCTGCTACATGCTTTAGACGTCTTTGCGTATACATAGAACACTTTCAGCAGCCACAAATAAAAAAATAAATAATTTTTAAAAAATGGATGCTTTGAGAGGTTCTCTCTTATTTACTGTTTATTTACATTTTTACTTTATCTCCATGTTGTGTTCACGAATAAAATGATGTCAGTCAAATGAGCTACAGGTATAACGCCTTGTCCGTGTAGGCTAATAACCTGCTGGATGCTTTTATTTTAAAGAATTTAGCATTTGTGTTTCTACTGGTTTTTATTACACTTCCCAGCCATATCAGTGTGTATTTAGGAGTGCAAAATACACAGAATTCAGCACTACCCACTTTTTTTTTTTCTTTTTTTTTTTTTTTTTTACCTGTAACCTAGTAGTCCATAATATAGAATTCACTGGAATAAATTTTGTCTAAATTAAGTACGTTTTTTTTTTTTTTTTTTTTTTTAACCTAACTTTTTTATTATTATTATTTTAATTCCCTCTGCATGTGCAATGTGTTTCAAATTTCTTCAAAATGAACATATTTTGTCTTCACGGTTACTTCCGTGTTATCGTGTAATTAATTAACGTACTGTACATACTTTCTCTGTTTATTTTTTTTATTTTTTTTTTTATTTCTTTTGTTATATGCACTGATTTGTACTGATAGTGAAACCAGCGCTGTTCCAGTTTATTACGTACGTCAACGTAATAGCAAAGCTAATGGTTTTAGGTTTATTAAAACCTTGAGTGCTAATGTCTGTATATATCTGAATTCTTTTTTTAATATTATGTTTTGCTTAATTTATTTTTAGTTCATTAATAATGCCGATCATTCAAAATGTACATACTAGGATTTTTTTAAAAAAATTTTTAAAAAAACAATTTCATCGTGTTGATATGAATGTATTACTGTTAAGAGCTGAGTACAAGTTACTTATCTTGTTGCACATTATGAATGTAAGTCCTTTTTTATTTTAATGAATGAAAAAAAAATGATTAAAAACGATAGTACAACCTACGGCATGTTGGCACTTTGTCTCTGAGTGCTTTCTTTTTTCTTTTTCTTTTCTATGTTCTTTTACATTTAGATATACTGTATCATTTACATTGTGTTGCATATCAGTCTCAAATCATCGTTCATCTCAAGTCTCATTTCGTTCATCCGCTTCCTCTGGATTTGATGTTTATCGGTCCAGACATTTTTTTTTTTTTAAATTTGAGGGGCATCTTTTAATCGAATTGGCAAAATTGCACTTGCGCAAAATGTCTTTCACCGTGATGTTTGTTGGTAGCTGTACTCGTGTTCGTCACGCGCGCTGTAAAACCGGATAAGTTCATCTGACTCAAAAAATTTGAGGAAACTAATTACCTCAAAATTTATTTAAGCCAAAAACATTTAAATATAACAAGTTTGAGTTAAATTTTTGTTATATTTAAGTGCATTTGGCTTAAAGAAATTGATTTATCAACTTAAAAATTTTGAGTTAACTAGTTTCAGGTCATTTTTCTTTCATCTCGAAACTGTTTTCAGCATGGATAATAATAAATGTTTCTTGAGCAGCAAATCAGCATATTCGAATGATTTCTGAAGGATCATGTGACACCGGAGACTGGAGTAATGATGCTGATTATTCAGCTTGGGTCACGTGAATAAACTGCATTTTAACAATATATTCAAATAAAAATGTTATTTTTAATAATTGTGAAAAAATATTTCACAATATCACTGTCTCTGCTGTATGTTGGATCAAATAAACGCAGCCTTGGTGAGCAGGAGAGATTTTACCCATCTGAAACTTTTGAATGGTAGTGTAGGTCTAATGTTTTTAAGGAAAGTCTTTATGTAAAGAAAATGTATATTCAGATGCCTTCTTTTAACTTCAGCTTGATTTTGTGAATAAGCTACAAACAATATATTCAATCATGAAGTTCCTACATTCACATTCCTCATTGATAGGCCCAGGGGAGGGGTCTCTGTCTGCTCAGGTGTGAATCGCATCAATATTCATAATAATTCACACCAAATGGTCAAATGGTCTGCTCTTATATAGCGCTTTCATCCAAAGCGCTTTACACTGTGTCTCATTCACCCATTCACACACACACAAACTCACACACTAATGGTAGCAGAGCTGCCATGCAAGGCGTTAACTTGCCATCGGGAGCAACTCGGGGTTCAGTGTCTCGCCCAAGGACACTTCGGCACGTGGAGTCACGTGGGCCGGGAATCGAACCTCCGACCCTACGATTAGTGGACAACCCGCTCTACCACCTGATCCACAGCCACCAAAACTTCATATCAAAACTTCATGTCAAAACTTCTCCAGGGCCCAAAACACCCTCAGACCCCAGAGGGTGAAATAGTGTATTGTAGTAGTAGTGTATCTTAACCAATTTCATGGCTTATAATAGGACTATTAACCTTTTAATCCTTAGATGATATTAATATTAATATTAATAATAATAATAATAATAATAATAATAATAATAATAATAATAATAATAATAATAATGTGACATTCTAATTAATTTTAATTTTAAAAATTACATTATTATTTTAAACCATTAAAGAATACTTTCTCACAAATAACTTTTATTATATTTTTCTCTATTAATTTTATTTCAGTAGAAAGCTAAATCATTGTGGGACCTTTCGTGAACAAGATCCAATTCTTTACTTTCTTGTGGCAAACAAAAAAAAATGGTGATTACATTTAAAAAAAAAAAAATTTAATTAAAAATTTTTTTAAAAAGACTTTCCTGATTAAAATAAAATATTATCTGATAGATTTTAATACAACTGTATTGGTTGAGTCTTTATATTGTTTAATTAAAAGCTGTTTCCCTTGTCATTTATAAAATGACAAAACTCCCTAAGTGGTTAATATTGCTCTATATGTAAAGCGAAATAAAAACCAGTTGTTACCAGTGACAGACAAGACGATTCTCTGTGTAGGAGTGGGATCACAAGACTAGACTGTTTCGACATTCGACTGTGAGTCATCACCACAAACCCCCCTATAGAAACTCTGAGTCAAGTGGAGGCTCCCATAAGACATTAAAGAGCAAACGGTGAATTATTTAAATGTTAATAACGCAGCGAGTAATTTGTTTGTGTATATTTATAATGCTGTTATATTGTTCGTGGGCCCGGCAACATGCCTCCCCCTTCACATAGCTCCCGTTATAGCTTATCGTCGAAGTTTAATCTCTGCGAGACTGCAGGTGACGGGGTAAAATATTGTTTCGCAACAATGACTCAACCGTGAGACCCCTTCTACAAAGAGAAACCAAAACAATCTGAGAGACTGATTTGACACATAACACTTTCTGTCAGCTGAACAACAGCTTTCGAGGAACGATGAGCTGTACCCGCGGCCCCTCTGTCATACTCATGACGAGATAATACTCTCCAGACGGCATGATGGTATTATGATTACATTTATCAAATCAACTGCCGGTTTAAATATTTTGTGGGTCTGCCTCCCAATGGCCCAAGAAAACGTGGATTTCAATGGTCAAATCCGCCAGTTTGACGAACTGTAGCAAAACTAGGGGGTGTTTTTACTTTAATTGTTATTAGAATCAGGGGCTAAAACTGACCTAAACCCAGTCAACCCTACCATTCATACATTTCCAGTAACAGTTTCAGCTCCTCAGCACACTTAATGTGGAGATGGCAGCTGTGAGAGTCGAGTCAAAACAAATCCACCTTTGTGTGCTTAAAAGCTCGCTAACGTACTGCAGTATTCTAATGACCACTGCAAACGAGCGCTCCAGTACTGCAGGTGGCGCTATTAAAATCTCATGACTACAGGAAGACTACAGCTCATCAAATTCATTTATCTTGGAATAAGTGAACTCGCCATTGTTTTACCAAGGCCTGGTGGTGCAGCATGTTTATCTGACACGCTTAGCCTTTGCACTTCAAGCATTTACTGGGCAATTAGATCATATCTTGGGCGGAAGCCAGCTGAACGTGGCGTCCACATGAAGTAGGCTGAGGTCTTTGGTTGGTACCCTCAAAGGGAGGTCTTTTCTAACGTTAATTCTCTGGGAAAGTGAGCGTAGTGTACTTTTAAAACTCATTAAAGGTGCACCGGTCCTTAAGCACAAACGTGGGTATATATACATAGTTTGTATAACGGGGCAGAGGTGGTTTGGTTGTTAAGGCTTTGGGTTACTGATCAGAAGGTCGGGGGTTCAAGCCCCAGCACTGCCAAGCTGCCACTGTTGGGATCTTGAGTAAGGCCCTTAACCCTCTCTGCTCCAGGGGGCACTGTATCATGTCTGACCCTGCGCTCTGACCCCAACTTCCTAACATGCTGGGGTATGCGAAGAAAACGAATTTCACTGTGCATATGTATATGTAACTAATAAAGACTTGTTATTATAATTACATTGAGGAAACTGTAACTCTACAGCGCAGTCGCTATTGTCATAACCCACGAGAGGGTAAGAAACCACAATCTCCCACCATTACATTTTGTATTTATAAACAGGATGTTGGTCTACTGTCTGGTTCCTTTATTTTATTTTTTCTAAATTGACTCTACAGTGACCTGCTGCTAAGGAAATGAGTGGCAGAGGAAAATATTTATAAATGCTGATCGTGGAATTTCATGTACTGATTAGTTACCTCAGGATGCGTTTTCAACGGAACGAAATCCCCTACGCAGTCAACAGCGAACTAATAATTACTCCGCTGGGTGTCAAATAAGCAAAAGCTCTAAAGGTCATTCAGCTCCTACATCACACCCACCCACCACATCAACTGATGTGGTATCTTGTGTGCTGTCCTTTCAATCTGGGTGCCATCTTTGAAGGATATTATTTACTGAAAACAGAAACATGAACACATGAAATCTTGCCGGATGTGATATTTCGGTTTTTGTGCAGAGCTCAGACATTAACGCATATGTGCGATGAGGTAATCACACACACACACACACACAGGGAGGGTTGTGTAGTGAGACTCCTCCGTTTTACCTGCGTGGGCGTTGTGAGCAATCGAATCAGTCATCAGCGTCACATTACATCAACAGAGCATTCAAGAAGATTGTCACTTTTGCCCACTCTTCCGCACTACAGCCTAGCCTCAGCTCTATTCCGTACCGGATGACGAAGACATGAGAGAAAAGAAAGAGGAGATAAAGTGCAATCTGAAACCTGACTGAAACAGGAAGAAAAAAAAAAAAAAAAAAAGAGCGTGATAGGGAAATAATACAGCTACGAATGCAGATTAAACAATGGGAAATAATTCAGCATTTATTAACCGCATGTGCTTATTTTAGTAATTTACCTCAGTTACTGTAATGTCCTGATAAGTTTGAGGAGTATTTTAGTCATTCTCATTCATAGTAGAATCTTGTTTTCACTCAAACAATGTGTTATGACGCTGCATTTCCCCAACCACTTGAGTTCTGGCCGTAGTCTCTCTTGTGTTTGTTTTCTCTTTCCTACAGTGGAACAAGAAACCGAAAAATGCACATGACGTGCTGGATCGAAAAAAGAAAAAAAAAAGGTGAATGAATGACTTGCCAAACTGTAAGCATCTCTCCTGAGATGATGGGATGGTTGGAGATCAGAAGACAGTCAGATAACTTCTGACTCCATGTTGATAGACAGCTTTGTGTACAATCTCTTCTCATAGATAATCTCTGTTCATTTCTTCTCAAAGTCTTCTAATAGTTTCGAGGGGAAAAACCTTTACTGGGGCTGCTTTTAGTAAGGATGAACCAATCTCAGTTTTTCCATTTGCGAATACATCACCAGAGCTCAGAGACCCGATACTGAACTGCGTTCATATCATTTACATACACCACATTGAGCAGACGTTCTCTTCCAGTTCCATAAGTCTGAATAATGGAAAGATTTTCCCATCTGAGGAAATTCTCCCACACAGCCTTTGCATTAGCAAACCAAATCTGTCACTGTTACTCATTCGACACCAAAACCTACAGCTTTAACCGACAGCAGCTGAACAGCTTCTCGTGGCCCATTTGTACAACCAGTTATATGACCAAATTCATATTGGCAGCAGGTGAAATGCCAGCGTGCCAGACATAACGAGCAATACATTTTTCAAAATGGATTGAAAAAACAATGGTTAACACAGGGCAGTGGTAGCTGACATCGGACTTCTGACTGGAAGGTCGTGAGTTCAAATCCCGGCACTACCAAGCTTCCACTGCCGGGCCCATGAGCAAGGCCTTTCACTCTCCACTGCTCAGGTTGTATAAATGTAAGTCGCTCTGGATATGCCAAATAACGTAAATGTCAAATGTAACATATTGGACATTATATGAGTCCCATCCAGAGTGTAAACGACTTTAGTTCACAATTCCCAACCTTCCTTACAAACAAGCGGGTAGTCAGATTTCATTTCTACTCTTACAGGGTATCTGCAGGAATCAGCATTTCGAACTTAATACCTTTCGATACCATATTCAAGACGTTTCCGAAACCATTTAAGATCCTGCGCGTCACTTCAATCGTGCTACACGATACATCAGCTATAACGGATTGTGTTCATGTGTATACGTCCATTTCTGGGTTTAAGTAAACTACTGTATAGCGGTAAACTTCTATAGAGGTAGATGGGAGACCCGAGAAAATATCCTTTATGCATTACCATTTACTCCAACAGAGAAAGAAAAGCAAATTCCAGTATGTCCTTTCCATGACTTTCCAAGAGAGGAAAAAAAATATAGAGAGAGATGGATTCCGGCAGTCAGCAGAGAAAAATATTTTAAAAAGATCAACGAATTTACCATCACACCCTCAGCAGCTGGATAAGAAACCCCCTCGCGGCAGTGTTTACCAGGTTTTTCCTTGAATTTAATGCCAGTTAACAAGTATAACTGTGACACTGACTTTTTGTTTACTTCTAACATGTGTGTTCAGCTGGTTTGTGTTTTCCGTATACCGAGCGTTTGTTCCTCATTTCATATGTTATAGTTTTGATCTTGCTCTCGCCCTCGTTCTCAATTCCTGTTTAGCCTTGTTTATGCCCGTTTGCCGATCGCCTGACTTATTGCCTGTTTTTGACCACGTGATTGTCTCAAGTTTTGGAATTCTCTGTCTGCCTCTCTTCAATAAACCTCTTATCTGCATTTGCATCCGTCCTAACCTCCATTACGTTCCTCAACGTGACAATAACAGGCAGCGTTATAAATGTACACACATCTTTGTAAAGAATTTTTATTTAAATTAGCTATTTTGTAATATTACTACTACACTGAATAATACTTCATAATAATAATAATAATAATTAATTAATAATAATAACAATGATACATTTTTATTTAGGGGTACAAATACATCAGTGATATATTTCTGGCTTAATTCACTTTTACGCGTTAGACCTTGTGGCTTTTATTTTGGCGGAAAGCCGCTGGAAGATCAGGTGAAATCCTGTAAACCTCTGCCCACAAAAATGTTTGAGATTACTCTATAGTAAAACCAAAATGAATCTAAACGCACGTTATACGCGACTCAGACTCACAGCACAGACAGATGTGAAGTTGGCGTGACGCGGCGTTTCCTGTGAAACGAGCCTCTCTAAAACCCAGAGGAGTTCACGACACGGTCACACGGGTTTACCGTCTCAAACAGCGACGGGCCAAAATAAAATCTAAACCTCCTCGACGGTGTCGGTTGCATTGTTAAGACCTCTGAAACGTGAGCGTCAGACATTTTAATGCTAATTAAGGCCTTATTTATATATACATTGACATTTTCAGACTCTTTAAGGATCCGCGGAAACTCTGTCTTACAGTTACACGTCACGTTCCGGTCTCAAATTTGAGCCTTTTTGGGGTTCTTATACTCGGACCGGCCTATGCGGCTTTCACGTGACAAAAGAGCGAACGACTCGGACCAGAAGACCCGGTTAAGTGGCGGATTAATCGTTTCGGTTCCTCATCGTTCGTCCTTGTCTGCGTTATCATTTCTTCCGTGTTCGGAATATGATTAAAGTTTGCGTAAGTCGACGTGTTGGGGGCGATTTAATTCTGCTCGAATGAACAAAATGTCTTGCATGAAGATTCGTTCATTCTGCTGAACGAGATTCAAAGATCCAGGTCACACAGGTCTCACAGACAGAGAGCGTATCCTGATTGGTCTCACTTTCTGCTAACTAGACCTCACGGTTGTCTCTGTGGGCGGGCTTTACAGTCGATCTCTCTCTCTCTCTCTCTCTCTCTCTTCAGTTCGTCCATCAGCTCAGTGTACCGCTGTAGTTCAGTATCACTGTAGTGTCCTGTAGGGCTAAAAGGAAAAAAAAAAAAAGAAAAACACCAAAACACTCTTCACCTCCAGACTACACTAAAGTGTAGCCCTGCTAAATAGGGGTTAAAAATAATGGTGGTTTTCAACTGCGACTTTTACGATTGCCCGTGGTGGGTGACATGATTGTAAAAGCCATGTTGAGGTGAGTTTAAAAGGCGTCATTCGTTCATTAGCATAGCTAGCATTATTTAAACTAGCCGGCTAGTTAAGGATCTACTCTACTGCTGTCCTACGTGACTGATGTCCTACCAAACTCCCTGTAGATTTGCTTAAAGTTGTAATTAAATCGTCACTGTAAACGACTCCATGAGTTGACTAACTGCAAAGAAATTTTCTGAAAGGTTCTGTGGGAGCGTGTGTTTGTTCCTTGATTCTTCTTTTCTTTTCTTTCCTGTTAGAACAAAACATGTTTAAGCCATTAAACGTGAACACAACTTGACATACACAAAGAAATAATCATTTATTCAGCAATTAATCTGACTCTTTCTGGTGTCAGGTAGCTAGCAAGCTCGAGCGCTATTTATGGCTAAAAACCGACGTTGTTAGCCGACTTTATCTGAGTTAAACAACATGAATGGTTCATCATTTAGGTATTAATGTTGATATCAGTTCATAAAGGTGGAGAAAAAACAGAAATGTGAGCGACCTCACCACAGCTTTCTTAACACAATCTAAAGAAAAAAGAAGGGGAGGGGGGGAGTCGTTCGCCAACGAATCCTGAGTCGGTTCTTTGAATCAG
The DNA here is from genome assembly GCF_023375685.1 of Ictalurus furcatus. Lineage (NCBI taxonomy): Eukaryota > Metazoa > Chordata > Actinopteri > Siluriformes > Ictaluridae > Ictalurus > Ictalurus furcatus. Next base: position 2,686,811 of record NC_071278.1, read on the forward strand.
CTCGTTAAATCAGTGCTTTGAATAGGAGTCGACACTCAGATCTGAAGAATCGTTTGATGATCGGACCACTGAGAAATAACGGTCGGAAGTCATCTGTTTATTTTCAAAACTGGACTGACCTGATAAGGAGGCTGCTAATAGAGCAGTAAGTGATCTTTATCCAAATTTCATTGATTTCATTTTTAAAAATCAGGGGTTGTTTTTTTTTATCAGTAATGTTGTTTAGTGTGTAAACGATAGGACTGTTTATATCTATTTATACTCGAGAAAAGTAGGAATAGTCGCAAAATTTTTCTGCTTTGCTGTTGTACACCACTGGAGGTAAGCAACTGGTTTTCAAAATGGCTGCCAGCATGAAGCTCCGCCCATAAAAGGTCATACAAACTTAACAAAACCTTGATTTCAGCCTACATTTTAGTTTAGAGTAAATTGCAACTTCATTAAGCCCTGTATAAATAACAGGTACAGAGGTAAAATGTTCATATTTAATGTGAGTACAGCTATATATAAAACATTTTGGGATGTGCGGTTATAGGAAAATAATCAATGATGGGGTGGTGTGATGCTTTACCATCTCGAAGTTGATTCATTTCCAATAACTGCACTGAAGTATTAGTCTTATATCACAGCAATTTGTCATGATTACAGCGTTTTATTTCATGAAAGTACAAGACAACATACTTTTTAGCTGTGTATAGTTACATTTCATGTTGCGGAATGCCAAAGACAAGTCGTTTTGTCATAAGCCTCTTTCTCTCGAATGAAAAAAAAAACTCTTGCAGTGGTGCAAGAGTTATCAAGGTCAGGTGTGATGCTCCCACGCTTAATTACCTGTAAAAAAAAAAAAAAAAAAAGAACATTGCATGCCGAGATGCTTATCCTACCTTGTCGCCGAGCAGTCCTGGTACCGTGGTTAATGGCCTTCACTAAATTTGGTTTACTTATATAATAATTTAATAATAATAGAATTTTTTTTTTACTGCACTTCTAGGTCTAACCACTTACTGGTTATCACATTTGCCTCGCACCTCCGGGGTTTGGGGTTCAAATCCCACCTCCGCCCTGTGTGCTTGGAGTTTGCATGTTCTCCCCTTGCTTTGCTGGTTTCCTCCACGTACTCCAGTTTCCTCCCCCAGTCCAAAGACGTAGACTGATTGGGGTTTCCAAATTGTCCGTAGTGTGTGAACGGGTGTGTGAATGTGTGTGCGATTGTGCCCTGCAATGGGTTGGCACCCCATCCAGAGTGTCCCATGCCCGAGTTCCCTGGCAGTCTCCACCAGGACCATGTGTAGGATAAGCGGTGTGGGAACGGGATGGAAGGATGGATGGACTGCACTTCTGCCTGGTATTAAATTGCCCACTAGCACCAACACTAATATCTAAAGAATTAAAAAGGAAGTGTATAGTCCTGAAGATACTCCGGCGGAGACGTGTCTTTTGTCCTGCCAGTCTGCTCTGGCCCGCAGACAGGTGGTTTTAGAGTACAAGAAGAACTTCTACAAAACTTTCTTTGTCTGTTTGTTTTTAGTCTGTCAGAATTTGGTAAAATGACACGACACATCAGGTAGTGTTGTTATTAGTAATCATTTAGTAAATAAAATCAGTCATATATTTTGTCTTAAACTGTGAGCGTTACTGAAATATGGAACAAAAATGAGCATTAACGCAGCCTATGACATTGTACGTTCAATTTTCCCCATTTTTTAAATTTTTTTTATAAGCTCACAGTTTGCATTTTTGAGCACCCGAGGGCGCTATTTGCTTTCATGAACAAGCTCCTGTCTCAAAGACGTCACCAACTTACCTACTGACATATGAATGACGTGCTTGGGTTTGGTAATTTAACAGTATTAACCATTAACAAAACAAAATGTTACTAAATATTACTGGCACCAACAACAACAACAACAACAAAAAGTTGTTTCTTTTCTTTATTAAAAAAAAAATCTTTTTTTTTTTTTTTTTTTACAATTTAAATCAGCAGGTCTTTCAGAAACCTCAGCCAGAGGGTTGTTTTTTTTTTTTTTTCTGTTTAAAAGCACTAGATTTTTCTCTTCAATATCAGTTCAGACAGAAAGTCTTTGTGTGGTTCAGAAAGCACAGACAGGGAAAATCCAGCTAAATACACAGCGAAGTGTGAATGTGTCACTGCTCTTAGTTTCGCTCCCTTCCTCAGCAGAGCAACGAGAATGCAGCAGTACAGTATAAAGGCACATACATGACTAATATCACGATGCACAAGCATCTCTCTCTGCGTTCGTACATGTTTCTTACATAACGATGCAGTTACGTTTTCGTAATTCAGTTTTCACTTTTCATTCAGTTTGGTGTGTATTTTTTTTTTTTTTTTTTAAAGGCTGAAATGTTGTATTTTCATATTATGTGTAAAGATCATGTACTTCTCCGTATTCCGTGTATGAAACATAACACAGTGGTGAAATGATTTTTTGTTTGTTTGTTTGTTTGTTTTGTTTTGGGGGTTTTTTTAGTCACTAAAAACACATTTTACTTTAGCGCTACGGCTTTTAACGTTTTTGTTTTATTTTTCAAATTTTCTTTACTTTTACTGGTATTTTATATTTACGTTACTTTTACATTATTTCAGTGATTATATTCCTATTCAATTTTCACACTTTTTATTATACTGTTTAATATAATTTATATTGGGTTTTTTTTTTTCTTTCTGTCACTGTTATTACTTATTTCATTATAATTATTTTTACGATCATTTTTTTTGTTGCAATATTACCTTTACTTTACATTACTTTACATGCTTTACATGATTTTTAAAAAAATCTACTTCTACTTTTGATCTATCTTTTTTTGCCGCCCTGGGCCTTTCTTATTTAAAAAAAAACAAACAAAAAAAACAACAACGAACAAACAAACAAAAAAAACAACAACAAAAAATTACATAACCATGACAGGGGGCACTTTTTTTGGCATATTTTTTTGTGAAACTCATTCCCCCGTGTCATATCCCATTCCCCATTCTGAAGCTGTAAATGGTCCGTACGTGGTGTATCGTCTGGAACGTTCCAAAGGGGCGTCTGAGACGTGCTTTTCCTGCAAGATCTGAGTCAGCGAAAGAGTCATTCTAAGGTACCTGTTGCAGACCTCTTCCCCCACCCCCCACTTCCTCTCCACGTTACCGAAGAGCCCCACTACACAGCTAAGATCAGGTTGGGCCTGCAGCGTGGGCGAGCTCAAAGCTACCACTTCTTATAACGAGGCACAGATGAAAAGAAACCCAAGCCAGACCAAAAAAAGTTTGCTCTGTAAACCTGAGATAAAAGCTAGTGGGGGGAGGGGGGAAAAAAATCTGATAAGTTTGACTGATATGCATGATGCACTATTTCAAATGCATGTACTGCAAAACTGCAGGTCAAGAATGGTGGGTAAACAACACACATACACACAGATTCAAAGTCATTTAAAAGGTTAGACACATCCGGAGTGTCACTGAATGGAAGTAGCCAACCACAGCATTGTATCTCGTCTGCAGAAACAGTGTCTGGGTGTGTAATGTACCTTAAATTAGAAAAGAAAAATGATACATACTGTAAACCCAGATGCGTTTTGAAATATTTATTTTTCAATATATTTAAATTCAAAGTCAGCAAAAACTACATACGCTATTACTATACTATAAAAAAAAATAAAATAAAAAAACGCTACTAACAAAGATTAAAAAGGAATAAGTTATTTTAAAAAAATAACTAAAATTGTGCAAAAACAATTTAATCATGAACAATTTTTGACATTTAATCATGTCCAGAAGCCAAATAAGATTTCTGTTCATTTAAAAAAAAAAGAAAAAAAAGATTGTATGTTCATTTTACACTGCAACGGTTGAAAAGTCGTAATTGTAATAATTGTACTTCATCAGAATCTTTACAGTCCTCAGTATGAGTCTCTCGATATTTTTTGCCTTTGCCTTGAGGCAAAAGCTAAAATTATATACCTTTATAATCATGAATAAACTTTGCATTACAGTATTAAAAGTCTTTAAATAGTTTCCCATGGTTGAGACATGGTATGTTGTTGTGACAAATGTATGATGCCTCACGAGAAATAAATAAAATAGTGAAGTTAGCCCAAACCCCTGTGTTGTGAAAGGGCTATGTAGAATGTTGTATGCTCAAAACTGTATACATTTAAAAACACAGGTTGACAAAATATTTTAAAAATAATAATAATAATAATAATAATAAAAAATTTAAAAAAAAAAAAAACGTGTTAAAAATATGCAAAAATAAACAACTGTCAGTTTTTGGTGGTAATATTACCAGTGACGTGATCATGTGATTATCGGCTTGAATACAGACAAGCCAGTTGGGTAGAAGTTTCTAGCTAAGTATTATGATTTCATTTATTGCACGTCTGATTACAAAAAAAGAAGTTTACCATAAATTGTTTTGGCTGGTTGGTTACCGATGTTTGTTACCTAAGTCAGAATGCAGTTATAAACATAGGCGCCAATGTATGACTTCATTGTGGGTGCTCGTAACTGCCTACAAGTGCATGACATTAATGCAATTCATGACTCAAACTCTATTTGGCGATTCTGAACTTTCATTCTCTATGTAGGCCCACAGTGCTGGATGAGCTTTTGGCGAGGTGTGTATATATTCTTTGCTCTGCTGAGGAATAATCTGGCGCAGAAACCGAGAGTCCTACAGGTTCGGTATGCATTCCTGTTTGGCGACTTGTAGTAAAATAAAAAGGGTTTTTTTTTAAAAAAAAAAAAGTGGAGATTTTATTGGGTATTGGAGATTTTCAGTTGGAGGAGCTTTTGCAACGTTGATTAACGTTGTGTAAAATTACATTGCTCAGGGTTTGCCCTTCTGCTTTGACAGAAAAAAATGTGTTTCCAATCACAGAACTCATTCACACTGTTCTGTTTGGGTAATCAACAGCTCTGGCAGTACAGCAAGTCTCATGCGTTGATTCAGGAGCTAGAAATAAAAAAAAAATCTGGCACCAGAAAACATGGATGATGTTTTTTAGCAGTTGCTTCCATCATTCTGTTGCTGGCTGCATCCCACGTCACATACCAGAGCAATAAATACAACGTCAAAATTGTACCATAAATTACCTGTTACCTTAGGACAGGGGTTCTCAAAAGTTCTAGAGCCGGGGACCCAGTGCTGTTTTATTTTCCAAACCTAATCCAACTATTCAAATACGTACTATAAGTAATATTCTGGCTAATTATTAGCGCCAGAGTGCTCTAACAGTGCGCAAGTTATTGAGGTATGGATTAAACCAATTCATTTTAAGTGACCAGTCAGACAATACATTTTTAAAAGAGTCACAGGCCGTCTGGGTATACCTCATGGGCTCTGGGGTCCCCATACCCACTTTAAGAACTGATACCGTAGGGCCAGTTTTACTACACTATATAGTACGGCAGTGTACGGTTTGGGACACAGCCTTTAAATGGCCACCTGTCGCTGAAAATAAATGTTGGTTTGTTGTGTCGTGTTGCTGACGGTGTAACCAGATAAAAATCACTATAATAGAAGTATTACCATTACACTCCAGTAGGTGTTGTCTTTTTAAATTAAATGTATGAATATGGGATATTTAAATCCTAAACATTGGGGGTTCTCGAGCTCCAGAGCACCCATGAAGCTGGCGCCTATGGTTATAAGTACAGAGCTAAAATCTGTCTAGAGCATAAACATGCCGAAAACGTTTTCGGCTGCATCGTGAAGACGAATCGAAGCGCCGTCTTTCACTTCAACAAAAACAGCATCACCTTTGAAGAGATGGAAGATCCCGCCCAGGTAGCTGCTCCTCAGTGTGCCTTTCTGGACTGACTTTGAATTGCGTCTGTGGTATGTAAGGAGCGTGATTGGCTTATTCAGATAGCGTGATGTTGACCATTGCACCATCTGGGTGAATGAAGTGCCATCTGCAGCGTAGCTCAGCTTAGAGTACACATAGTAGAAGCCCTCCTTCTGAACAATCAGCTTTCCATCTTTGTACTCGAGCTCATACGTGGAGTTTTGGACATCCTTCCATTTCATGATTCCATCCTCTTCGGGTTTCGTATCACCAGCTTCAAAACAACAAAAACGTATTTTAAAACGTTCTTTAAGATGAAATGCTCAGTGAGAATTATGGGAAAAAAGGCGTCACGTGATGTGGAGAAGCTCTTCCTCACCTGCCAGATGTGCAAGAGGCTTTGACGGATGCAGGAATGTAGACTGTTTTGTCTTCTTGTTGACCGGTTGCTTATTGTGTCCCCCTGAAACATAGTTACACCGATGGGTATCGGTGTGATCATCTTAAATTGTACTGTGAACTCTACAGTTTACTTCCTGGTTTTTCCTCAGCTACACTTTGTCTGCAGTGTAGCTTCAGAGAGTCACAGATTCTGTATACTGCCGTTAACGTCTACTCATTCTAACACAAAATATTCACAACCATATGTGACCAATTTTCAGGCACAATTTGGATTGTTATATCATCAATTCCTAGTCACATCGTTCTTTTTGTAGTCTTTATGGGACGTATTCATAGCAATGAAATTGTACACATCTGTATTCAGACCTCAGGCATGAATCTGGAATTCAGAAGTTGAGACATTACATTTAAAAAAAAAATCGTAATCTAAGATACTGTTTATCTCGATTAGCGAATTATTTATAATGAACACTTAACAGTACTCTTAAAGAGCGTTAAGCATAGCAGATGAGTGCTCAGTCAGCTTATCCTTTAAACCACACGGATTCTTTACGGGTGAGCACATCAAATTAACGTGATTAAAAATCACCGGTTGAGATTTTAACAGAGGTGTTCGTATCGCACATCATAAAAGACAATCTTAGCATGTGTTCATTTTAATCGTAGGAGAAAGCTGGTTAATTTTGAGCTTTCGTCCGCTGTTTTCGTCTTCCTGGTTTAAAATCTCGGTCACAGGCAGTGACGTGGCAATGTACTATAGTATAGTATAGTAGTATAGTATACTATATAGTATAGTATAGTACGTCGATGACTTGTTGTTGTCTCAATTACTCATGAGTCTGCGTGTTCTTATCCTATGAGAACATGCTGTCTCTTAATTATTCACGACCGCACGTGGTGCTTTCCTACAGATGTAGTAGATGAGCGTGGCGTTCAAATGGGTCGCAGGTGTTCGTTTCAGTGGTGTAAGAGTTCGAGTGTGTTTATTCGGGAGCGCTATGAGAATTGGAGAAAGGTGGACTTCGGATTTGCTCATGAAAGCAGTTTGCGGCTACACGATGATGCGGGACTCAGTCCCGAGGACTTTTCTATCCCTTCAAATGAGGTGTATGTAATTTTTAACCATGAGAGTTTTACTTGCCTTTTGAGCTAATTAAATCGTTTAAAGCTCCGCGGGCCGTCACGTGCAAAACTATACAACGAGAGTCCGCGTTGAAGGGAAGAGCCTTCGCCTTTTATTCGTGAAAAGCTCGAGCCTATTAGCTAACTAGCATTCCAACATTTCCAATGATTCAAATAGACAGTGGGTCCTGCACTGCTATCTATCGTGTCTCGATTTAGCCCTGTGGATTCAGGAGGAGAGAAGTCCTCTGCCTCATCTGCAAACTTTGTCACTGTCCATCTTTTATTTTTGAGTGTTCTGAAGGCTCGCATCCCCCCCCATCCTCTCCTGCCTTTCCCTGCCACGCCCCCTCCCCCTCCCTTCTTCGCACAGCCATCCACGCCCATTTAAGTTGCATTTTTCAAAAACACTGAGAGGCAGACTTGAGCTGAAAGAGGAGGTTTCTTGCACCTTGATCAGAAATCAAACGTTTAAAATCGAGATATTAAGACGACACACTCGGACTAGCGCGTGTCCGATCGTCAATTACGCAGCATGTGTGCAGCGTGCATGCAAGATCAGCGTTTATGGGCAGCTCTTGGACCTGATTTGTTTTAATGATTTATTTACTTTTTTACGATAATGTCTGGTCAACTTTGTCTGCTCAGTGTAGTGCCTTCTCTGTTTATTTATCTCATGCTCTTGAATGTAGTGTGCATTGCAAGTGGTCTTTGGTTTCCTGTTTATCTAGTACATTAAGTATTTGGTGCTTTCTGGTTTTGACACCAAAAAATAGTAAAAAAAAAAAAAACTCAACAGTGATTGGGTGAGTTCTCTACCTTTTAGCGCTTCCGTCTTTGGCTCAACAGACCTCTGAAAAAGAGAGCAACGTCATGGTTAAGATCATATCTCATACAGTTCCTGTGTATTTAAACAGACTGTTACACAAGGGTTATGCAAAAGCAGACACACTTTAAATAACGTCAACCGTGTCACCGTCGAACAGAATGAAGCGATATTTAGTATCGGAAGACGCGCGTGTATGAAACGAACACGGCTGCAGACTAACCACAGTAGATGGTCCAGCCCACAGCAAGCCACCAGCATGTACGTCTCAAGGAGGAAAGGAAATAACTCAAACATGAGATACAATCTGTCTAAGACATACACGTTTGTATGCAGACTCGTGCTTGAAGGAGGTCATGCACAAGGTCTTGCATACATGGGTGTAATCGATTACATGACCGCAATTCGGAATATGAACGAATTATCCGTGCCAGTTTGACTAGCACGGTCTTTCTCACATTTACACTCTATTCACTGACTGATTTCTATTCTCTGAAAAAAAGTAGAAGACCATAAAGTAACACAGAGGAACAGTTTTTATAGGAATATCATAGAAGGACGATACAACACAGTTACTTCCAGAGGTGTGAAATAACCGTACACAACCTTCGAACACATTAAAAACATGTATAGTGAGATATTTTTTTTTGGTGCTAATTGGTTGGTTGGTTGGTTGGTTTGGGGAGGGGGAGGGGATTACTTGCGTTATTGCTAGCACCTTTGCAATGGCATTTGATGGGAGAAAAAAAAAATCTCAAACTTAAGCGATAACACTCAGGTTTTGCTGTTAGCTCCCCCCCCCAAAAAAAAGAACGAGAGCTTGGGAAATGTTACCTCACCATTTTGCCATCGACATTCAACATTATATTATAATACTACTTGTATGGTTCTCAGCTCGATATATCGCTCTGCTTGTTTTTTTCTCATTAGTAAGTCGCTTCGGATAAAAACGTCTGCTAAATGAATCAGTGTAAATGTAAATATTATTGCGAAACCCGGCGTAGAGGTAGTGATGTTCGTGCACAATATATATACAAGTGTTTATAAGTGTTCTAAGCGATGGAATACAGCACCGAATTCTTCTGGGAAATTAATGGACTTTTCAGAGCATTCCAGCCAACCGTGCTTTTATACTGTATCTATATACGCAGCAAGTGGTACTCTTTTTCTGCAGGTTTTCTGACCAGTCTTTTGAAACGAAAAAAAACAAAAACAAACAAAAAAAAAAAAACCCACACCACAGATGCATTTCAGCCGCTCTAGGTCAGTCCTGCTGTGTGTTTTACAGGAAGCTAAACCTCGCATGTGGGCGTGGGGGGGTGGGGGGGGGTCTTCAAGGAAGAGGAGGAGTCTGATTGAACCGACTCATTTTTAACCATCCATCACATCATGGTAGATTAATGATGTTGATATGTGGTTCTGATTAATGATATGATACGATAACTGAAAATCAAAGACTCACTGTGTTAAGGGAGGACTGATGAACTGTGGATTTAATCAGCAAGAAAAAAAAAAAACCGTTTAAAATATTTGAACCCTTAATAAAATGATCATAATGCAAGCTCAAGAATATTTAAAAGCTGAATTATGCAACAGTTTAAAATATATATATATATATATATATATATATATGATCGCTAATTTTTCTGTCATCTTTCTAATCACAGATAGTGTTGCATGAAACTGGGAATCCTGACTATATAAAGTACTGTTAATGAAATAATCAAGCGTTTTACACTCACGTGCAAGTATAATGCAATTAGATTCACTTCCATCGGTAAGCCACGCTCATAGATCAAAAGAAATACAGAAAATAAAAGGAGGAGCTGGTCGAGCAGTCAGAAGAGGAATAGATTAAAGTTAGGAATAAAAACCACATACGCCAGCTTCATATGCTTTAACTCACTCATTACACAAGTAAAACCTACAGTTATTTAATGCAGGTATCATGAGTAATATGTTTCAGGCCTGTGTGTAATAAGGAAAGTGCTTTGCAATTCAAAACCACACCATAGATGTGAAAAATAGAAAGTTGTGCTGCAAAGCAGAGAGACGAGATAATGTTAAGGTGCTGTTGAAGGTGTAAGTTTAACAGAGACGATTTCATGAACGTAAGACACGAGAAAGTAAGAACAGAAGACGTTACGATGGACAGAACGCTAAAGTTTTCACTTACAGACGGAGTGGTGTCGTTATGGTTAGCCTTGTTGTGGAGGCTGTAGATGAATATACCCTCCACAAATAAGCCAAACAAAGCCAGACACACCAGCACCAAGAGTATGTTCTGGATCAGTCGGGTCCTCTGGTTCCGGGTCCGTGTTTGTCCTGGTTTAGGGGGCAGCGGTGGTGGAAACCTGGTACCGCCGTCCACCACAAACACCGAGGGGTACTTATGACAGTCAGCCATGTCCATGCAGTCCTGAAGGCCAAAATCTCTGAAGCACAGATGATAGAAGATCCTCTAGACAAGATAAGATGCTGAGCAATGTCTGAGGAGGCAGTGTCGCAGATAACTCCCACTGTGGCGTGCGCTCACACACTCACACGCTCACACACCCATGCGTGCTCACACATATACATATACGCTGAGAGAGAGACACGGTGTGAACGTGCCATCACATTAAGGTGGGTGGACGGTTGCACCACAATGGGTGTAAATACCAAAATAAAAAAAAAAAGGCCCAATTCAGGTGATTAAAAATAATTTTAAAAAAAAGTATTATCCCTTTTTTGAAAATAAAAATGTAAAAATAGCTTTGGTTTCTGTTCTAGTTTTGCAAAACGTTCAATCTCAGTGTGAGGAACTTGTGTCAAACGTGTGATAAAGGAAGCACGAGCGCACGTACACACACACACACACACGCCTGCAGGGTCTGAGTGACAACTGACCTCAATTCACCTCAGTGTCGATGCTAATCTGAGAAAAGTCCACTACACAACTTACCCAACAAACACTGTACACTGAAGGGTTTTTTTTTTCATCTCTACTCTAACAGTACACCTATAAGGTGGATCAACATGTAAAGTTCCAGTAAAGTTGTCAGTAAGTCTACACCAACAGTAAGTTTACATAAAATGCTGCTGTACTGGGGAGTGTGTGTGTGGGGGGGGGGGGGTCAATACTTTGTGCAGAGCAATACATGTGCTACAGGCAGTAACTGGAGCTTATAAGATGTTCACATAACAAGGAAAACATATAATAATGTAATCATTTTGGCAAAGTCGCAAAACCAAGCACACACACACACACACACACACACACACACACACACTGTGTGTCTAATCAAATTCCACACCACAAGGTCATAACGTAAGGCTTAAAATGTTCATTAAATACTTTGGGAGTCCTGTCTCCCAAAATATCCTGATACAAATACAGATATTAGTAGTAGGTGCACTATTATTATTATTATTATTATTATTGTTATTATTATTATTCCGCTGTTAGTTTTATAAGAAAGCTCGCCAGGAAGGTTCACAGGGTATTTGGCTTGAAAGCGGCGCTGTGCATCGGGACCCCGCAGGTTACAGCAAACAATTGACACCATTGTGAGGTTTTTACTTTTCTGTGGGTGTGAACGGGGGTCAGATACGAAGCTCGCGGGGAAGAACAAAGATGGTGTTTATTAGCGTGAACTCATGGGCTGTGAGACAGTGAATACCTGGTAAGGGTTGCAGTGGTCGATCGGAAATATTGTGGGCAGGTACAAACCAAAATAATAACTAACTGTGTGAGCGGGATTTTAAAAAAAAAAAAAACCCCTGTGCGCATCCGTAGTTAAGAGCGATTATGAACCGGGGCGATGTAGCTGAGGTCGAGGAACTGTCAGAGCCAGAAATCCACACGCCATGCTGACGTCTCCTAAGGATCGTACTTGTTCTTTAATTCTCCAGGTTTAAATCCAAATACAGATACAAAGACAGATAGTTGGTGCACTAAACAGAAAGACATGATGCAGATACACCATATCATGACCTTTCAATCTTTCCCCGCACATAAAATGTCCAACAAAAAAAAAAAAATGAAAGTGAGACTTCAATTTAGAATTACAGATTACATTATTATTATTATTATTTTTAAACGTTTAAAATAAATAAATAATAATAAAAAAAAAATCAGTTACAGATAAAAGCAAAGTTAGCATCACCCTCGGTTTCCGGGCCAAGAAATGACAGCCTATCTCTACGGAAACATAATTCTATGTAGATGCGTCGGTGTTTTCTTATTAAAAAACCTTTTACAACACACTGTCTCAATATCACAGCGAGTGCATGTCAGTCCTCTTTCATAGCCGGTCCTCTTTATTAGCATGCTCCGAAGGTTTCATCCCCGTTGGCACGCTTTAGACTTTAGACGCGTGGCGCTGAGGTGTCTGACGGCTGAATATGACGGAAACCAGAATGTATTGACCTTTTACAGAGCCGGAGAAGGGGAGAAACAGAGAGCATGGTGCTTAGGGGAAAATGTTAGAAACAGTGAAAAACATGATGGGGGGAAAAAAAAAAAAAAAAAAAAGTTGGAAACACAAACATAAAGATAACGATCAAAGAGTGGAAAATAATGAGAATTAAAATGTTGGGTTTTTGTTTTATTTTTTTTATTTTTTTAAAACCTGGAAAGAAAGATTTGGTCTAAATCTAAAACAAAAAGCTATTTTTTAAAATCATACTCACAAATAATATTTTTGATTTGTTCACGATTAATGTCTTACACATTTGCTAGCATGCATTTCTGTTATTTTTTTTTTTTTACTAATAAAGGGAACATCTGTAACATCTGGAACTCGCCGTAATGTCTTGCTGGCGTCAGCATGTTGAAGCAAGGGGGCACAAACTTTTGCACTGTATAACGACATTGGCTCGATGTGCACAGAACTTTGAGGTCGCCATCTACTGGACCTTCTGCTCCAATGCTAATCTCTTCACACACACACACTGAAATGCAGTAGAGGTCAGGATTTCAGAGCTAATGGGATATTTAGAGAGTGGGGGGTGAGTTGTCATGTGGGTACGTTGTCCCAACACACACACACACACACACACACACACACACACACACACACACACACACCACACCCACATGTATGGCTTGCTAATTAAAAATCACTGATCGCAAAATCATTGGTAGCACATCCAATGATCATTTAGCCCAGAACCCAGTGTGTCTTGAAAATGATCCTAAGCTGCGTTTCAAACCAGTGCAGCGACCCTCATTGTAAATATAATAAATATCACATACTGTATAAACTCCATCATTAGTGACCATGATAGTTCGTCTAAAACAGTGTACCTTTTAACCACACAGAATCTGTGAAATACGCCAAACTTGGGTTTGTTCGTCTAAAACCCATATACAGTACAAACTCAGCAAAAAACAGAGACGTCTCTTTTTCAGGACACTCTGTATCAAAGATCATTTTGTAAAATCCAAATCAGATCTTTATCGGAAAGGGTTCACACGATGTTTTTCACGCTTGTTCGATGAACCATAAACAATGATTGCACATGCTGTTGTGGAACAGTAATTAAGACCCGAACGGTGTACAGGCGGAAGGTGATTACGCTCACAGGTACAATAAGTTAGGACACTAAAGAGACCTTTCTACTGACTCTGAAAAACACCAGAAGGAAGATGTCTAGGGTTCCTGCTCTCCTGCGTGAACATGCCGTAACCCTGCTGCATTGGGCATGAGGACTGCAGACGTGTCCAGAGCGATAAACTGTAATGTCTGTAACAGAAGACGTCTGAGACGGTGCTACAGGGAGACAGGAAGGACAGCTGATCGTCTTTGTAGTGACCGTGTGTTCCTCCAGACGTGATGGAGAACTTGCCTCGGTGGAAGAGTGGAGGAATATCTCACAGCAAGAACTGACCAATCATGGTGCAGTCCATGAGGATGAGATGCACTGTAGTACTTAAAGCAGCTGGAGAACACCACATACTGACTCTTACTTTAAATATTGACCCCCCCCCCCCCCCCTTTTGTTCAGGGACTCATTATTCCATTTCTGTTCCTCAAACGTCTGTGAAACGTCTTCATTTTCCGTCTCAGTTGTTGAAGGTTTTTATATTAATACTAAATATTTACACATGTTAAGAAATTTGCTGGAAATAAAAGCGGTTGAATGTGAGAGGACGTTATTTTTTTTATTTTTTTTTGCTGAGTGTATATATTTTCCACGTGGGACACAAACAAAACCCCCTGAGACAGCCCACAAGCATTTGTAAATGTCATGAAAATGTCATGTCAAAAAGCCAGGTATGAATATTTATTAAAACAGATGTATCTAGGTATAAATCACTTTATTAGTTACACCTGTAATCCTACACATTCATGCAATTATCCAATCAGCCTGTCACGTACAATCAGGCAGAAGACGTTGCTCAGTCTTTCGCCAATCTTCAACTGTCCAGTTTCCTCTTCTTGGCTGACAGAAGTGGAACCCAGTGGTGTGGTTTTGTGCTGTCGTAGCCCATCTCCCTCAAGGTTGGACGTGTTGTGCGTCCTGAGATGCTTTTCTGCTCACCGTGGTCGTAAAGAGCGATTTCCCGTCGTCTTCCTCGAATCATTCGAGAACGTAGTCGTTCTCCTCGTCAACAAGACACAGAACCGTTGCTCACGGGATGTTTTGAAAATCCCAATTGGGATTAGAAGTCATTGAGATGACATTTTGATGTTTGATGTGAACGTTAACTGAAGCTCTTGAGCTGTATCTGCATGATTTTATGCACTGGATAATCACATGAATAAGCAGGTGTTCCTAATAAAGTGTCGGGTAAATGTACTGGTTAGCCCATTGACAGTCCATTAACATGCACATGTTAAGCCTTAGCCCAATTTAAATCCAGGAAGCACAGGTATTTCCCCATTTCCTGTATTTGGGATTAAATGGACATATTTGTTGTGATGTTTTTTCTTCTTCTCTAACTGAAGACCCTACATTGAAAAACAGTTCAATCCATTTTTATAAATGGGTGTAAAAGCTATTTTACAGAACAACAAACACTAAACCAATACAATTCCAAAATAATACAATTGCGTGACATCCATCCATCCATCCATTTTCGGTACGGCTTTTCCTACACGGCGTTGCGGGGAGCCTGGAACCTATCCCAGGAAACTCGGGCACAAGGACAGGGTGCCAACTCATCACAGGGCACAATCACAAACACTCACACAGACAATTTGGAAATGCCAATCAGCCTACACCGCATGTCTTTGGACCGGGGGAGGAAACCAGAGTACCCGGAGGAAACCCCCGAAGCCCAGGGAGAACATGCAAACTCTATACACACAGGGCAGAGGCGGGATTCAAAGACCCAAACCTGGAGGTGAGAGGCGAACATGCTAACCACTTAGCCACCTTACCAAGAAAATTGTGTGACATTTTACGTGAAATTAAAGGTTATTGTTGATGTACTTAAAGAGACAGTAGCACACTTTGGGTCATGTGGAGGAAAATTGCCATGCAAGGTAGTTTTTAACTAATAATAATAATAATAATAATAATAAAAATTGTGAGGTAATAGCTGCCCATTTGCCTTCATCTATAATGTATTCTTTTGATACCAAGTGTACAATTCCATTAATATCTACTAAATTAAATATTCTTTTATTGATCCTCATACTTTATAAAATATATATATATATATAATAATAAATAAATAAAACAAAGGAAAGAAACGACCCATTTCCTAAAATATGTGGCATGTTATTATGAAATATTTAGCAATAAATAATCGTTTGTAAGAAGTAATTATGTAGCTGTAAGTCATTTCTGATACATAATTTGAGTGCTTATAGTTTATAGTTTTCAAGTTTATAGCAACTTAATGAAAACAGCCAGCAGATCTGTATAAAGACAAGTTCAGAAATTAATCTTTACAAGTTTATTAGTTGTCATTTTTTTTAAAAAAAAAAAAAAAAGAAAAGAAAAGAAAAGAGAAAAAAAAAAGAAGTGATTTCTTGAGAACGTATTTCATTTCATTTCACCGAATGATTATAGCTTTAACAAAGTGGATCCACACATACAAAACATGAAAACTGATCGGAAATTATTTTACGGTGCGCGTATTATTGACCGATGAACAAAAAGACAGTAATGAATGCATTAAAAAAAGACCATTTCCTGTCGTTTCTTTCTGATCGTTATAGCTAAACTAAAGCTGGTCTGTACAGTAGCTACATATCCTGCGTTAAAATCATCTGTATATCATGAAAGAAATCGAATAACTTGACGATTAGTGTCTTGTAGCGTCACACGTTGGAACATGGTGACTGTTATTTTTCGAATGGGTTTCATGCAGCACGCTGATCAGCCAAGAGACGCATTAATATCATCGTGTGCCTAACTCGAAATTTCTCTATCAAAATGAGCAGAAGATTGTAGCTACACACTGTTAAGTACAGGTGTGTGGTCTCATTTTTAAATCCCAATCCCACCTAATCTCAAAGCAATTCTGACCAATCCAGCCCGCACCTGAAGATATTCTAGCTTAAAAACTTGAAAATGATATTATGGGAAAATTTGAGAGGTGGAAAAAAAAAAAAAATTGACTAAAACTTTTATTTCTATGGAGTAGACTTATTCGAAGTTTTCCACTGAATCAAATTTACACTAAAACTAACCATAACCAAATAGATTAAAATGAGACTAAAACTATGAAGTATTTTGGACCAAACACTAAAAGTTAAACCGAATGAATTGTCAAAAAAAAAAAAAAAACAATGATTAATGGGAAAGCTTTTGATTTGACTTCCATTAACTCTTAGCTATACATTAGCCTCATAGCTTCATTTCTAAACTAAAAAAAATTTAAATAAATAAATAAAAAAAACTCCAGGCACCAATATGTCTTTTCTGATTGAGTAGTTAGGGTAAGAGGTATAGTGTGTACATTCGGCTTACTTTAAGTGTAATATTTCAGTATTTAGCTCGGAATAACCCGCTACGCTAGCTGCAGTATATTTATTACTTTCTCATGATTACCCCGGGGTCTTGAATATTTTCAAGGTTCATTTTTTTAGTTTAAAAAAAAAACAAAAAACAAAAAAAAAAAACCCAGATACATGCATGGTCAATGTAATTAACGTTACAGAATTCGAAGGGTTTCAATCGACTCAAAATAAAATAAATAAATAAACAGATGTGTTTAATAAATGCACCTATGCGGTAATGAAGTTGAGGCTCGGCAGAATCGAAAGCAAACCCTTCGTTTGTTTTCAAGGTAAATAGAGATCCATGTTTGTAGCTATAGACTACGGACAGGTCGGGAAGTGCGCGCTCGTAGGCTGCACGTCTTGCCGTTATGATCGGGTGCGTAGAGGTGCGGTGAGAGAGGGAAAGCGCTACACTGGGTATAAACACCACGTGAGGTCACTTTTCAGACCAGCAAACAACAAACCATGAGGCAAACTGTGAACATTGTTAAACGGGACTGTAGAAACTCTTCCGTGGTATTCGCCGCCCACAACGCACTGCAGCGCAGGTTTCCTGGACGTTCAGGATCACCACTGGTTCCGCCGTGGAGCTGGACGTCTGTTTGAGAACAACCGTAATGAGAGCGATAAGAATAGAGAGACGAGAACCAGGCAGATGTTACACACATGTGGAGAAGCGGCAGCGGCCTGTTCAACTTGTTTTCTTTGATACGTGTGTGTATGTATGTGTGTGTTTTACCTCTTAGTGGGTTTGTTTCGGAAAGTCAACGTTTACCAACGTGAAGTGAAACGAGCATCTTGCAGTGACCTACTTTCAGGTTTGACCACGTGTGTTGCGAAAGCAAGTCAGCGTTTTTTTGTTCTTTTTTCTGTCTTTCAGGAAGTGTACATGTTTTGACCACCTCCCCAGGTTTTTACTCAGATACAGTATCCGTCTTAAAGCGTATTATTCTCTAACGAATGTGAATTATTCTGTAATTACAATAAAACTCATGGGGGTGTGTAGTTACAAGAATGATAAATGTACTGTGGTGCTGGTGGGGGGGGGGGGGGGGGGGGGCGTTTAGGTGCAATTTCGGTGCTTGGAACCGCAGGAGTATGCACAGGCGTGGAAAATACTTGACTATTTGCAGCCTTAGTTACTATACTTAAGGATTATTTGAGCATAGTTATACTTTAGTGAAGTATTATTGAAATACGATACTTGTAGTCAATTACATTTCCAAGAAAAGAAAAAAAAACTTCCTTTTTTAACTCCTTTCATTTTTATTTAGACCTTCATAGGTCATGCTCTTCTCTCATCAGAGTAATGAATGTACCTCTATACTCTAGATCAATCACACGGGCTCGGTTTAGCATCCAATCATTTCAGTTGAGCATCCGATCCAAAAGAACTGAAGAGTCGTGCCGATTCAGCATCCGTGCTGATCTTCTCAGGCGTCGCGATGTAAATATTGTAGCACTATGGCTAAACCACCAGACTGAAGTGTCGAACCTGAGGATGAGTGTCGCGGGCCCTCCGTGGCATCAACTTAATAACCTCACTCAAAAGCGTCTATTGCCTTAAACTTCATCTAATTTGAAAATGCATGCTGAGGTAAGTTTTGCTAATTTGCTAACATTATCCGGCGATACAATCGTGATCTCTTCTGTTTTTGTGTATATGACATGCTAAATTGTTTCAGAAATTAAAACAAAAGCTAAGATAAAACGAAGGCAACCTGAGTAAACACAAAATGCAGTTTTTAAATGATAGTTATTTTTCTCGAAGCAAGAAAGTTATCCGATACCAACTGGGCCCGTGTGAAATCGATAAAGGCCCGTCTTGCATCAATAAAGGTCACTGTTCATGACTCCACTATCAGAAAGACACTGCGGGAAAATGGATCCATGGAAGAGCGGTGAGGTGAAAACCACCGCTAACCCAGAAGGCTCGGCTGAATTTCGCCAAAACACACCTTGATGATCCTCAAACCTTTTGGGAGAATGTTCTGTGGATTGATGAGAAAGTGGAACCGTTTGGAAGACAGGGATGACGTTACATCTGGCGTAAACCAAACACCGAATTCCACAAAAAGAACATCATACCTACAGTCAAGCCTGGTGGAGGCAGTGTGATGGTGTGGGGATGCTTTACCGCTTCAGGGCCTGGAGAACTTGCAGTAATTGAGGGGAAACATGAATTATGCTCTCTACCAGAAAATCTTAAAGGAGGATGTCTGGTATCCAGCGAGTAAATGAACATACTTATCATCAGGTCGACATTTCTGTATTATAAACTCTTTATTCGAATATTTTGAGATACTGGATTTTTGATTTCCGTGAGCCGTAAGCATGGAGATTAAAACAAACAAAGGCTGGAAATATTTCACTTTTATGTGTGATGAATCTAGAATATACGAAAGTTCCACTTTTTGAATGAAACTTCCGCACGATATTCAAATTTTTCGAGATCTGAAAGATTCAATATGATTGTTTTGCTTGCACAAATGGACCAAACTTACAGATCGCTTACAAAATACATGAACAGACTGCAATTCCTTACCAAATTATTATTATTATTATTATTATCATACTATGACTTGCAGAAGTATTCACCCCCTTGAACTTTTTCCAAATTGTGTAGTGTTACAGTCTGCAACTGAGGTGGACTATGATTGGATTATTCATCCTGAATCGTGAGTAATAGTGAAGTCGTTTGGAATTTCTCGAGTTACACGTTTTAGAAAGAGACACGGACACAGTGTCAACATTTCCAGCTTGCTGATGTAGAACGAATGATCATTTTGAGACTAGCCCTTGATTTCACGGCCCTTTATTCTTCCCCTTAGTGGAATGAGAGACTTTTCCAATCCGTCAGTTCAATTCCCGTCCACAAGACGTTCCTGTGGGCTGTACGTTTGACACCCCTGCACTACAGACAGTACGTGTGTTTCTTCTCACACGGCACAGTTGAATTAATGCCAGGACCGGCAAACCATGAGGACCGGATTGAAAAAAAAAAACCCGGTCGCGTCCGATGACGACCGTGGCCGGTTTTGTTTTCGTCCATGATTTAGTGCACATTACCGATGACTCAGCTCACCACCTCAGAGTTAGAATGACAGCAACACCACTATCTCTACTACCGTTAAAGAATAAAAAGCTCTCCGACTAAGACGTGAGAGTAAACTACTGCTTTAAAGAGAAGTAGCACGTGGTGAGCGCAGGGCGTCTGCAGATATCTTAAGCGTATCCTCTTTTAGCTACGTTACAGTCGAGATTTCTCTGCGTACGCTAACTCGGAAGCAGCTAGCAAACGTTTCAAGAGTACAGTGCAAAAGTTTGCACCCCTCACGTGAACGGTAAAGCTGTGACGTTTTTTCGAAAGATCTTCAGGGAAGAAGAATTTGACGTTTAGTGACGTGACGAGCGGCGGTATTGATAAGGGGCTTCTTACAGCTATGACAAATATCGAGAACATGTCTGCTGGACGTTCCACAAGATTGAACGAGACTATAAATGGATAAAAAAAAAAATAAGTCGATTATGATCGTTGGCAAATTAAGTAATAAAGTAAGAGGAATAAAACATAAAAAAACTATTTAAAAAAAACTTTGGGATGCGGCGTTACTGGAAAATAATCCACTCTAGGGGTGTTACGAGTTTTATTACCGCACCCTGTCGTCGATTATTTTCCTACGGCAGCATGACGAGGAGCATGCTGACGACATGCAAGCTTCTGCACTACGTCTAGCATACGTACGTACGAATGGTACGTAATTTATAACGTAAGCAAGTCCGAACAAACGAATCGAGGACCCTAGATCTGCAGAAACCCCGTACTGTACGTCTAATATCTGATGTTCGTGTTCTTCACAACAACGCTAAGGGTGCGAACAGCGACATGCAGACGGACAGATGCAGCGAGGAGACAGAAAGGAAATAAAGGAAACACCAATCACCACAGGAAGTCCCTTTTATTGTACACGATACCTCTTTATTAGCTCATTTTTTCCAATTTTCCACCAGTTATCATTTGCTCAGAGTGCATTAATTGCTACAGAGGCACTTGACAAAGGATTGATGATTTCAAAAGAAACAAAAACATGAAAGGAATACAAATAGGAGAACTATACAGGGTGCTTATCTGTGTTCCCACCCCAAAAAAAAAAGATGAGACGTGTGGAGAGTTTCGGAGGAGAGATTACGCACAAGGGATGTTACTAAGGTGTGGCTACAATTAGTCATATATATATATATATATATATATATATATATATATATGTGTGTGCTTTATCGTCATCGTAGCCACACCGTGCGTAAGTGATGGAAATCGGGTTTACACCTAGAGGGAATTTGCCTGACTGTAAAGTAAATAGAGCTTATTTTAATCAGTTAATGTACAGTATGCACTTCATTTTTGAGGTACTCTAATTCTCCGGACACCTCCGTTCCCCTCGTCCGTCTCCAGGTTTAAATTGAAATCGCAATCGATCCGAAAGCAAAACCCAGAAATCATCATCATCATCATCATCATCATCAATCTTCTCCATGCGAACACCCCTTTTCAAACCCGTTAAATAAAATCAAATGCCAAACACCGTCATACAGCGATCCACTCAGAGGAAAGCCACAGGGAACAACGCTAGGACCGATCGGAACTCCGTAATTCACCCCCTCCCTCCTGCAACTCTTATTTATTCATAGTCGATATATATATTACTGTTCAAGATGAGACGTGGCATCTTCGGACCACCTCCCGGCACTATCCTGACACGCTATCTCTCCGAAAGCATAGTAACGAACCCAAAAATAAAAAAAATTAAAAAAAAAAAAAAAGAGAGAAAGAAATCAAAAACATCGATGACAAATGCCCAGGTTATAAATAATACACTCAAACCCCCCCCCCCCCAAAAAAACCAAACAAACCAATTTTAAAAACCAAACTGCATGTGTATGTGTATATTTCCCCAAAGCCGTCCCCCGTCCCATAACAGCCCTGTTAATGCGTTTATTAGTAACCGACTTTAAAAGCACTGATGTTTGGTTATGACAGCTCGTAACATCAGCGTCTTTGTATTTCTATTCGCCGACACCGACACACAGATCAACACGACTTTTCCTTTATTATTATTATTATTATTCGTAAAAAAATGGGTTTGTTTTTTTTTTTAAAAGGAAGCGTTTTACAGTCCATGTACGTACATGTATGTATGCGCTCCATTCTGAGACCCTGTTCATACAGTCTGGGTTAAAATCTCCAACCGGAGGGGTAGTTTGGACCAAATTATGCTAACAATCGTATTAATTCAAGCAAAAAATAGATTTACATATAAAACGGTACAAGGACTGGGCGAGACGTCTAAATATGTATATTCGCATGCTTTTCTGAGAGTGTCGTAGGTTTCTCCAGAGCCTCTAGAAGACACAGATGTACTAACTCTTTCATATTCGTTCTTTTAACTTAATAAATAACTTAACGAGGAAAAGTGAGGTTAGCTCGCACAAGAAGCGTATCGTAAAATTTTGCGTATTGCGATACGATATTTTCGTTTATTTTATGCTAACTAGAATTCGCTACTGTATGGTCAAACTACCCCTTCTGCGTCTTTCGTACACTCCGTGCGTTCGCCTTTAACGATGCTGGTTCCGTCCCCGGACACGAAATAAAGGCGATCCAGGCCTCGAGAGAGGAATTTAAATAATATAAACACGACTAGAGGTGTGAATTAGGTTAACCGATCAGGACTGTGGAAACCTGAGACGCTACACTAGCCGAGACAGAATAACTCCAGAAGTGGTTACGGCGCTTCAGGGTTATTTTCATATACAAAAGATTACCGTTACGTATACACGCGAAATTGTACTTTTTTTTTGTTTGTTTGTTTAAATCGGAGAATTCAGACCTCCTGCTAAAAACCCTTTAATAGAAGCGACTCGAGATTTAAACGGATTGCTAACTGGATTATTTTAAAGGCTAGTTGGATGACAAAAGAATAACGAGAATGACAGCATCTTTTCTTTTCGGTTAGTCGAGATGGGTAAAAAACAAAACGAAACAAACCAAAAAAAACAACGGCAATATTATATATATACCATAAATGAAAGAAAGAAAAAAAAAAAAGGTCTCGGCTAGTTTCTAGTGAGCGAACGCCATTTTACATTCAGAGAAGAAAAACAAACAAACAAAAAAAAAAACACGTCACTCAAAGTGAATCTCATCGACACGTGGTTAAAGCAGCGCCCCCTGGAGGCCAACCGAGCAAATAATATAGGAGAGAGAAAGAAAAGAAAAAAAAAAAAGTAAAGAAGTGGTTTGACTAATCGTACTAATAGTACAGTCTGCATATGGAATCTTGTGCCTTCAATCTTGTGCCTAAAGGAGGAAATTAGCAGCGTTTCCTATCAGAGAACAGTCTGAATGAACTACACAGGTGGATATTTATTGGTCAAACTGGATGTACAGACACAAATCCCCAAATCTGCAGAGTTCTAACCCTGCAGCCTCCTCCTCGCTCTCTATTTCACTCCATTTCTCTTTGTTGGCCCATATTCGCAGTTGTGTGATTGTGTGTGTGTGTGTGTGTGTGTGTTTGTGTGTGTGTGTGTGTGTGTGTGTGGTGAAGGCCTAGTCTAGAAGGGAGGGCTCAGCAGGGCGGATTATGGTGGGCCGGGTGGGAGCGCCAGGAGGTCTTCGGCTGCAGGGAGAGAAGAGTGAGAGAGGATGAGAAGAGACATTCCACCGAAAGAGAGAGAGAGAGAGAGAGAGAGAGAGAGAGAGAGAGAGAAAGAGTGTGGAAGAGAAAGAGAAGAAGGAAAGTCAGACTCTGTTCTATTCTGAAGGCAGCTGATTTAGCCCCTTGCGTCATGACCTCTCAGTCCCTGCAGAAATTAACGCAAAATCAATCAAACGCCGGAATATTCCGAGGAGCTTGCGGGGTTTTTTCTCGAAATTGTCGCGGATTTTCCGCAGACGTCACATGACGTCTTCACGACGCACGTTCTGCCAAAGCGCTTTTCAAGCATGAGTACAGCTAAAGGGTCTCGTTTACCAACAAACATCGTGACGAAAGGCGATTTTGGCGGCAGTGATCACAAAAAAAAAAAAAAAAACAACTCAGTGAAATCCCGTACAGACTGATCTCCTTATCTAAAGGCAGAGATGCGGCGGCGCTTTAGTCCTTTCTTCTGCCCAGCTCTCTCACCTCCTCATCTGGCCAGATCTTCATGCTAATACTGCCTCTGCTGCTACTCAGCGCTGTATAGCTGCATTGCATTCTGGGACTTCTGAGTCCAGCGTTTGCACCAAAGTCCCCCAGTGAATTTCTCATCGCTGGAAAACGGTGAGAAAAGAAGCTCTTGCGCTTTTTAGAAGCTGAACCTGAGTGTGATCCCTTTATGTCCGCCTGTGACGTCGGCACGGCACACGGCCGCATATTGTTTAAGTGTCTATACGCCTACGTTCCCCTTTCTCTATAATCTCACCTTGTCAAGCTTACCTGTAACGCCGTGTGCTTTATGCGGCGTTTTATAAAATAAAGAGCCTCTCGTAGAACAGGACGGCTTTTATCTCTCACGAATACCACGCGGTATCCGAGCTGCCCGCTGACTGGAGCGCAAGCCAGAGCGAACGGAAAGGCGGTGGTAAAAAGTGAAAGTAAAGAATGAGGAAGAGAGAGACTGAAAGGCGAGGTGTGATGTTACAGAGAGGATATCCCGAGAGTAATCTGCTGAGTGTCAGAGACGTGAGTAAATCCCACAGTGATGTCAGAGTACATCAGCTAGCATCAGTGAACAGGAAAGAAACAGCATTAGTGTTAAATAAACTCACACACACACACACACACACACACACGCTAGGTGTTTACCTGGGCACACCGGGGGGTATGCGTGCTGGGCGAGAAGGCACCTGAGGCGGTGCACTGAACGGGTCCTGGCTGCTGTTACCGAAGGCATTGACGATGGGCTGTCCCGGTCTGGATGGGATAGGCGGAGCACCAAAAGCAGGGGAGGGGTTTAGAGGAGGCGGTCCCGGGGTGGAGCCTCTCACTGCTGGAGGCCTGTTAGGGAGTGGGGCTACGGAGACAGGCTTTCGCTGAGGGGTGGGGCTGTGAATAACAGAGAGAGGTGTGTCAAATAAATATCTGTGTAAATGAGGCAAACGGCATTTAAAAAAAAAAAAAAGGCCGTTAAACAAGACGACACTGACCTGGCCTCCTGGATCCAGGTGTCATTAACGGGCGGAGGCACGGGCACGGAGATGGTGGAGGTGCTGATGTCACCGATGATGCTGAGCGCCTCCTTGAGGGCATGGTACATCCGCAGCATCTCGTCCCTCCTCTGAGCCTGATCGGCCGACTCCTCCATCAGACTGTTCTGATCGCCTGAAGAGTACAGGTAGGCCAGCAGCTCCGAGTGGATGAAGTCTTTCGCCTGAGGAGAAGGAGAGAAGAAAGAGTGGAGTGTGCAGTGTGCAACCACCAGCAGTTTCCAGATGTTCACCGTCTTCTCTACGAACTCGATTCTAAAAAAGAATTAAGCGTCACTCTTAAACGAGTGAAGAGAATGTATTTCATTTATTCTTCCAAAACTACTGAACCAGACGCACGTCCTAGTGAAGCAGAGAAGAACGCGGTGCTTTATAGGACCTTGAGTGTAAACAGTAATTCTTTTAAAGTACCTTTACAAAGGTGGTACAAACCATTACACTTAAAAAAATAAATAAATAAATAAAAATAAAAACATAAATAGACATTGTAAAAGGTTTAAAACCATATACTTATAATCAACCAACGGGACAGAAATTTTAGCCCAGGAACTTACTTAATATCAGGAGCTTTGGCCCAGGAACATACTTTGGACTGGGAACTTTATACCAGGAACTTACTTAAGACCAGGACCTTTGGGCCCAGGAATGTACTTTGAACCAGGATCGTATATGGACCAGGAACCTTAGCCCAAGAACTTAGTTTAGCCCAAGTAGTTACTTAAGGCCAGGAACTTTAACCCAACATCTATACTTAAAAACAGGAAATTACTTTGGAGCAGAAACTTACTTTGGACTGGGACTTTAGACCAGGAATTTAATTAAGACCAGGAACTTTGGTCCAGGAACGTACTTTGTACTAGGAACTTACGAGGACCAGGAACTTTAGACCAGGAACACTGACCCAGGAACTTACTAAATACAAGGTATATACTTAAGACCAGGAACTTTATCCCAACAGCCATACTTAAGAACAGGAAATTACTTTGGACCAGGAACTTACTTAACACCAGGAACTTCAGCCCAAGCACCAGACTTAAGAGCAGACCTTACTTTAGCCCAGGTACTTCCTTAAGACCAGGAACTTTATCCCAACAGCCATACTTAAGAACAGGAAATTACTTTGGACCAGGAACTTACTTAACACCAGGAACTTCAGCCCAAGCACCAGACTTAAGAGCAGACCTTACTTTAGCCCAGGTACTTCCTTAAGACCAGGAACTTTTGTGCAATTAATCAAGACTAGGAACTTGCTTTAGATCAGTAATGCTTTTTTCTGTCTTTATCTCAGGAACTTCCATAGGACCAGGAACGTATTTAAGACCATGGACCAACTGCCGAGCAACCAGCTGGGTTACCATAGTGACTGCCTAGCAACACCCTTGCAACCAACTGGAATACCATAGCATGTCCCTAGCAACATCCTAGTAACCAACTGGAATGCCATAGCGTGACCCTAGCAACATCCTAGTAACCAACTGGAATACCATAGCGTGACCCTAGCAACATCCTAGTAACCAACTGGAATGCCATAGCGTGACCCTAGCAACATCCTAGTAACCAACTGGAATGCCATAGCGTGACCCTAGCAACATCCTAGTAACCAACTGGAATACCATAGCGTGACCCTAGCAACATCCTAGTAACCAACTGGAATACCATAGCGTGACCCTAGCAACATCCTAGTAACCAACTGGAATACCATAGCGTGACCCTAGCAACATCCTAGTAACCAACTGGAATGCTATAGCATGACCCTAGCAACATCCTAGTAACCAACTGGAATGTCATAGCAGGACCCTAGGAACACCCTAGCAACCACCTGGGATACCACAGCAATTGCCTAGCAACCACCTGGGATACCACAGCAACTGCCTAGCAACAACCTTGCAACCACCTGGAATACCACAGCTTGACTCTAGCAACACCCTTGCAACCACCTGGGATACCACAGCAACTGCCTAGCAACAACCTTGCAACCACCAGGAATACCACAGCTTGATGCTAGCAACACCCTAGCAACCACCTGGCTACCACAGCAACTGCCTAGCAACAACCTTGCAACCAATTGGAATACCACAGCTTGACCCTAACAACACCCTAGCAACCACCTGGGACAGCAGAGCAACTGCCTAGCAACATCCTAGCAATCTTTGTCACTGTGTATCTACTTCAGGAAATGCAAACCTAGTTTTAATACTTTTCTCCTTTTGGCAGTTCATGACTGCAACCTCTTTGTTTAAAACTTGTTTAGTCTACTGCTACAACACCAGATAGACTCAACACATTAACTAGGAAAATAAATAAAAAATTAGACATGTACCTGCAGTATCCATAAAATCCTCAGTTTTTTCCCCTCTCTAGAGGTATTACAGTCCCTAAAGCTGCGGCGAAGTATCTCTAGCTCTATCGACGCCGTGCGTGTGCATGCAGCGCTCGACTGAGTGTTTTGTTTCCATCCAAAATGACTAAACTCCTTTACACCGCATCCAAATTTCGCCAAGTCACTCTGACTCTAAACTCAAATGACTGTACTGATACGAGTCAAGCGGTCATGCCTACGTTAGTTTCGGTTTCTCCGTCTCTCTCGTTTCTCTTAAAGTCGACCATAAGATGTCGAAGGGCTTTTGGGAAACCAACCCCTTGATGTGTCTCGCACACACCACAATATAACCAGATGAAGGTTAATGTTCGGTGCTCACTGATAGAGTGCAAAGATTTAGAAATGAGCAAGCTTGCATCTTTCCACGTGATTGTCATTCTGAAAGCCCACCCACTCAAACCGAAACTGAGCCACGACACCGTCTGGCTTCGCACGCGCACACACACACACACACAGGCACGGTGGGTGCTGACGTACATTGTTGATCATGAGGTGCATGATGGTCTTGGGCATCAGGTCTCTGATGGACTTGTTGACGATGCTGATGTAGGAGTCCACTAGGTTACGGATCGTTTCCACCTGTCTCTCCAGCTGAGGGTCCATGGAGAAGGTGTCTACTGGAGCTCCATCATCTCCCTCTGCCTACATACACACACACAGACAAATTAGACTAGCTGTTCAGTGTGTACAAGAGTAACAGTGTTGCTAGTGTGTTTCTGTTGTAACTGATGAGCTGCAATAGCTGAGCTGAATGAAGAATTTATAATACAGAAATGTCGACCTTGTGAAACGTATGTTAATTTATGTGCTGATACTCGGTCTGGGCTTTAATTCTTCTGCAGGAATTACTGCATCGGTGCGGCGTGGCATGGAGGCGATCAGTCTGTGGGACTGCTGAGGTGTTCTGGAAGCCCAGGTTGCTTTGATAGCCTTCAGCTCGTCTGTATTGTCGGGTCTGGTGTCTCTCGTAGATTCTCTATGGGGTTCGGGTCAGGCGAGTCGGCTGGACGATCAAGCACAGTAATACCACGAATACAAACCAGTTACTAGTAGTTTTGGCACTGTGGGAGGTGTCGAGTCCTGCTGGAAAAGGAAATCAGCATCTCCATAAAGCCCGTCAGCAGATGGAAGCATGAAGTGCTCTAAAATCTCCTGGTAGACGCTGCATCGACTCTCGACTCGAGAAAACACACTGGACCAACACCAGCAGATGACCTGGCAACCCAAATCATCACTGACTGTGGAAACTTCACACTGGACTTCAAGCAGCTCGGATTCTGTTCCTCTCCACTCTTCCTCCAGACTCTGGAACCTTGATTTCCAAATGAAATGAAACGTTGACTTCCATCTTCCCCGTGATTGTGCTTGTGTACTGAACCAGACTGAGAGATTAGAGCCTCAGGAAACCTTCGCAGGTGTTTTGAGTTCATTCGCTGATTAGAGTCATCTCAGGTCGACATTTCTGTACTATAAATTCTTCATTCGAATATTTTAAGATACTGGATTGTTGATTTGCGTGAGCGGTAAGTCATAATCATCGAGATTAAAACAAACAAACAAACAAAAAAAAAAGCTTGAGATATTTCACTTCATGTGTAATGAATCCAGAGTATATGAAAGTTCCACGTTTTGAATTAAATTACAGAAACTTTTCCACAATATTCAAATTTTCTGAGATGCACGTGTAAATGAAATGTCTTCGAGTACAGTCATATGTGATTTTTAAATTTATTTATTATTTTTTAAAATATTTTGTATAATTTTTGTAATATCACCCAAGTCTGCAGTATTTTTATTTCTTTATTTATTTCAAATTGCAGCAGCAGTTCTTGTTATAAGCAGCTCACAAGCACCAGTTTGGTGAACATTCAAAGGATGCTGTTCCTCTTTGAGGAGAAGACGTTCAGCTGTCAGCGTGTGGGTGCAGAGCCACTTCCTGTGTGCAGTACCTGATCTTTTTCAGGGTATACGCCTGCTCGGAGGAACGAGGCCTTCCAGCTGTCCACGTCCTCCTGGGAATCGCACGCCAGCTCGATCTGCCGCAGGTCTTTATAAACGTTCCTGTGCGAGCGCGTAAACACACAGAGAACATAAACACACAGTAACACACACACACACACACACACACACACACACACACACACACACACACACACAGGGCCAGACAGACAGACGATGGGCTGAGCCACATCAGACCTTTGCTCCGTGTTGAAGATAGCGAAGATGTGTTTGGTGGACATGAAGCCTTTCTCTATGTCTCTGAGCTTCAGGTTGTCCAGAGGAAGCATGTATTTCTTCTCTTTTTCCTGACACAAAGAGAAAGAAGAGAAATGGAGTGAGGGAAGAGTGAGAGA
This sequence comes from Ictalurus furcatus, assembly GCF_023375685.1. Classification (NCBI taxonomy): domain Eukaryota; kingdom Metazoa; phylum Chordata; class Actinopteri; order Siluriformes; family Ictaluridae; genus Ictalurus; species Ictalurus furcatus. The sequence continues at coordinate 2,716,881 of NC_071278.1, forward strand.
GAGCAGTTATAAAATGAAAACCGGTCGCATTATCACGGCGCTGTGTCGGCTCAGCTTGACATTGCAACATACAGCCAAAGTGCAGCAGATCAAACACACTCGGCTGCTCTGTTTACACACACACACACACACACACACTTTCATCAATCTTAACCTTAACCAATTCTCCAGAGAACATCAGGAACGCTCTTCGGCCCAATACGTGGCCCTAAACCCAGATAAACATGTCTAACGTTTTCACGATTACAGAAATGCTCTGTAGTCGAAAAAAAAAACCTGAGTTTAACACTTTTTAGACTTTTTTTTTTTTTTTTTTAAGATCGATTTATCAGTCATTTTAATGAATTATTAAAGTGTACGCATCCTTAACCTTAGCTCATATGTATGTCTGAGATGTAGGCGAATAAACAGCGCATAGAATCGGTTGCCCCAAAGCAGGGTTTAGAACGGACCACCATAGTGGCAGAAGGATAGCTGAGAGGGTTGGGGCGAGCGACACTGAGAGAGAGAGAGAGAGTACATATGTGTGTGTGTGTGTGTGTGTGTGCACTAGAAAAGTTTGGGGGGGGGGGGGGGGGGGTTGCCAGCTTTCTGGTGAGCAGAAGCATCTGGAAACATTTATACACAGACGAACAGAAAAAGAGAGAGAGAGAGAGAGAGAGAGAGAGAGAGAGAGAGAGAGAGAGGAACAAAGCTATCCCAACAGTTACATCACTCCAAAGAACAACCCCCCCCCTTTCCCCAGTAACCCGGTACGATTTCCTGCGAATTCCAAAGTCAGATCCCGGACTGGAACGTCTCAGCCGCCTGCCACGTCATTCCGCTCCGCTCCCACAGCGTACCGTCACACCACACGCTGCCGTCTTTCTCTTCACCACCGAGAACCACACGGCAGGACACGGACCTACTGCTCTGGACTTTTACTAAAAACTGTATCCTGGTGGTGTGTGTTTAAAGAAATGCCTGGGAGAGAGACAGAGAGAGGGATACACACTCGCGCACACACACACACACACACACTCCTCTGGACTGAACTGGTGAGTGTTTTATTTTAGATCTGCAGCAGAAAGTTTTTATCTTTTCAAAGGTTTGCCCCGTGAAAGTCGTTAAAGTGCTAGTTTCTGTGCACACACACACCCTGAAGATTTGACCTGATTATAATATTGTAACGGATTCCTACAGATTCTGGAAGATTCCTTTTGTTCTAATTCCGTTGATTCGCATGATTCTGATTCATTTGATTCTGATGATTCGATTCCTGTCCTGTTGATTCCAATTTGGTTGATCCTGATTTATTCTTATTACATTGATTCCGGTTGCGTTGATTCTGCTCCCACTGGTACCGATTCCTTTGGTTCCACTGGTACCGATTCCTTTGATCCTGATTCGGCTCCGGTTAAATCGATTCTGCTGGCTCTGAATCAACTGATTTGGATTCAACTGATTCTGGTTTTGCTGAATGTAATTCCTTCCCGATTCCTAATTCAGTTGATTCAGATTGCTTTGAAAACGGTTCCACTGGTTCCGACTCTGTTGAATCTGATTCCTTTGATACCGATTCTGATTCTCTTTATTCGGATTCTCCGGGTTGCGTCAGAGCCGATTCCTTCGATACTCATTCTCTTCGTTCCGATTCCTTTGATAGTGATTCTACTGATTTTTGGTTACACCGATTCTCTTTATTCTGATTCAGTTGACTCTCATGACACTGACTGATCTGAATCAATTTTATAACCGTTCAATTAGAGATCTGGGCTTCAAGTTATCTTACTGCGTCTAAATAATAATAAATGATACTAAACAATATTAAAAATGAATTGATAACGTTGTGAGAGAAGAGTGTGCATTCGTGCATGTGTGTAGCTTTCATCATATCAACATGGCTGAGTTGAATGTTCTCTCTCTCGCTCTCTCTCTCCCCCTCCCCCCTTCCCTCCCACCCGTGCGTCCAGGGCAGTGACCTGCAGCTCGGCCGGGCTGATTTGCCCCCTCCGTTAATGCCTCCCTCCCCCCCGCCTGCCCAGTGTTCAGACTACCTGTTCATTACGCTGCAGCTGAACAGTAGTCCGCACATTGGTTAGGCTGGGCCGGGACACACACACGTCAGAAAAGACGAGGCTACAACTTTTCAGCTTTGGGATACAGGTACAAGTCAGACACTGATATTAAAGCAGGTCTTGTATGTCACTGTAACGCTCTATTCCTAATTTGTGAATGTAATTTTAAAAGAATAAAGCTGGATTTGCCCTAAACGTGTACGCCTGTTCGCATGACCGCAAAAATGAATAAATAAAATGAAATTAATTAAAAAAAAATAAATCATTTAATGTTACTACTAGTACACGATAACGGAAGCCACAAGTAATTTCCACACATGGCAGTGATACAGTACAAGAGCTGCTAGAAATCGTATGACTATGGAGGCGGAGTCTTCACTGGAAAAGTGAAGTGGGTCAGGGCCTGGCAATGTGATCAAGTTTAAATATATGCAAATGAGCAGTGTGGAGATTTACAAAAAAAAAAAAGGTAGTTAAAAAGTAAACGCTCCAAACGTGTTTACCCTCCACTACCTCCCTCCTCACTGAACAAATAACCAACTTCACCAAAAAAAATTGTTTAAAAAGGAGCGTAAAGGAGATTAAAGGAGCCGTGTGTAAAGTTTAAGTTCCACCGCTGCCTACGAGTCAGACTGCAATTTTAATGAGAACGCTCACCTTCAGTTTTAAACTGCACCGTCACCTTCACCCCCGCAAACCCCTCACCCTTATACGAACAAAACCAAACAAACAAACAAACAAACAAACAGACGGCCGCTCTGTTCTAGCGGAGCTCGTTTCCGGGCCAGAAAATTTCCGAACGCAAGCCAACAATAAAGAAATGAACGAACAGAAACGAGCAAGATTTGTTGCACCGCAGTATTTGTAAATATTCTCAGAAACGTCACGAATATAGATCTAGAAACACTACATGTTACAAGCCGCACCTTTAAATGCGTAAAGTTTGGAAATCGAGTCCCACGAGTCTCAGAAAACTCCAAATAAACACAGATTTTAAAAAAAAAAAAAAAAGAGAGAAAAAAAATTATGATGTTACAGATTTAAAGCAGGTTTACGATCTACTCCGGGACCCTA